>NW_023396868.1:786896-1061896 GCF_011125445.2 Fundulus heteroclitus | reverse complement strand
AATGCATGGGCAGGGCCTATTACTATGCACCTCTAAACGGTCTCTTTATTAATAAGGCGCCTGCCATAGCGTTTGCAATGAGGAGGAGTGCCTGAGGAGGAGTGCCTCCCATGCAAATGCAGCATCAGAAAAAGGTTCTTTGAGGAGCCTGATGTGTAAATGAAAACCAGGACGAAAGTATAAGATTTCAATTGAAATTATATTAAATATTAACAATAAACATAACGGAAAAACATACAAAATAACCACAAATTTACAGGGTCATTGTAGACTTGTATTCCATTGTTAATGAAATTAATTCAAATTTTCTAAATTTCCTTTCCCCAAAGAAAAAACAGAAAAGGGAAAAATAATGCAGTCTTTTTAAACAGGAGAAAGGAATAAGGGAACTGTCCAGGATCCACGTGATGGAAAGGAAAAATAACACAGTCCAAAAAAATGCAAAGTCCCCTCCAAGATTCCAGAGGAAAATACAGGCAGGGGTCGTAACTACCACACAGGTAGTTCAGGGTAGCTCGCCATCTTGAATTTATTCAGTCCATAAAAAACCTGACCGCTGAAATATTTTTTAAACTGCAGAGATTATCCAAATGGTTGAATTGTTTGGTCTCCAACAGATCCTTGCCACAGCCACAGTGGAGGAAGAGGAAGTGACACGTTGTAGCCCCATGACATATAGGAAGCAACCTCAGAAGGAAGTTGGCCCAAAAAATAAAATACCCTCAGGAAACAGGGGTTACACCTGCCTTGCATGTGCAATGAGGAGGCAGTGCTGTGCGAAGCATTATTAATATTCCAGTTTTTTGTGCGTTAATGCAGCCCGAACCGTAGCGTGCACCCCCACAATATAGGCATCAAAACCTGTGGCTCGATCTCGAGATGTGTGCTACTACTTTTATTGGGATTTCGAGTTACCATGGCAACAAAATTAGCGAAAAACCAACCCCCAAAAAACCCATATTAAACAATGGAGTCGGGTAGAAAGAAAGCCTCAAAAAAGCCTCCAAATGACCATTTTCAACGCTGTACTGTGTCGTCATGCTTTCACCTACGAACACCGTTTAACTTCCAGTTTGTAGATATATCTGTGAACTACTCAGAAGTGAAAACGGCATGTGGATATCTTTTATCGTCTCCTCACAGTTACTCCTCAAAGCTCATGTCCAAAAATCAGCGAAGTCATCGTTTACAATGAAAGTCAATGACGGAATTCTCCAACCGCTAGAGTGGCCCACTCCAGCTTTTTTTAAAATTTCAAAACTCCGAACAACTTGAGCCTACTCGCTCAATTTTCACTCTACGTAGACAAATTATACATCAAAACGTAGGTATTTTTGTCAGGATTCGGAAAATGTAACCCTCATTGGTGTGGCATTTATAGATTTTTCGCACATCACCTCAGACCGACACAAACCCGAAACCTCCCCCGTTCATTTCCTATGGAGCGGTTTTGAAAAATGACATCTGAAAATCCAAAACATCACATGTTTTCGCATCGTCACTACTCCTAAACCGTTCTATGTACAGACACGAGACTTTCACACATGAATGTCCCAACCCTTCTGGCACTCACAAAAAAGGAATTTTGTGGATAACTGTTACGGTTTTTCCGCAGGAACAATTTGTTCGGGAGTAGCGAATGTGCAAAATTGCTGGTGAAAGAATTATTTTGATATCTCTTACACTTTTTGAGTTACAGCGATTTGTTCGGGACCCTTTTTAGAGGATTTCTAAAAATCCATAAAAATCCCATTTAGATCATAATTGTTTACGCCTTTATTAAACTTTTTCTAGCAAAAAACGATAGCTTTTCTTCTTCCCCTATCCGTTACGAACTAAACGCAGAAAAAATTACGTCTACCATTTATGGATCAGGAGATGAAGCGTTGTTCAGGGCAAAGTTCTCCATTATAATCCAATGAGACTTTTTGTGACCAAAGTGTCTGCACTTCTGTTGACGGCCGCTGCAGGTGTGTGAGTGAGTTTCCATGACGACGGAACTCTGAGGCCCAGAGGGAGAAGCTCCATTGGAATACAATAGCAACTTTCGACGCCCGCTGCAGCGGCTGTGATTAATGTAGGAATCTGAAATTCGCACAGTCACTTCCTCTTAACATTTTAAAATTTTCATGTGACTTTCAGCCATGTGTCACTTTTCTGTCCCATTTGGGATTTCACATGCTTTCCTATTGGGCCTTTGCTTCCAACAGGACCTGGCATGATAACCAGACACGACCCAATTGGCCAATACAGCACCACCCACCTGTGGGAAATGGCGCTACTGACAATTTTGGTCAAATGTTGAGTTCTGGGCCCAGATGTGGTGAGGCTAAGTTGCTAAAGGAGGCCAATCTGACCCATGAACTTTGGTCACGTTTGGTGACATTAAGTATTGGCACCCCTATTTGAGGCACTTCCCAGTACAGGATTTGGACCAAACTAACAGAGTACACTCAACCAGTGATACCAAACACAACCATGTTAGCGGCTAACGGTTAGCATGTTGCTAACCGGAAGTAGCTCTAGGAAGGTCTCACCAACTTCTGCTTCACAGAGTCTGTTCTTACTTTAGAGAGAAAGCTCCGCTAGAAATTTGGGCTACGTCGCATAAAGCATCTCCAAGCTATGAGGTGTCAAACATCCAATGCTTTTCAATGGGGGACCAAACCCCTTATGGTCCCAATAATGCATGCCTATAGACCAGTTCATTGTTATTGTTTTGAGGCGGGTTTTTCGCGCATGCGCGCCGGACCGGTAGGCAAAAGACGAACACAATGGCGGACGCAAACAGAGAAACTGAGGAGTTCTCCGCGTATTTTTCTTCTTTAGATAACGTACTACACGATCGTTTTAAGAGTAAGTTGATGGTTGATGGTATCAGATTGCCAGATCCACACAGCAAAAGCCTTAAGGGACGGAGCGAGTCTGTGAAATGCTGGCCAAGCGCTCCGTACCATGACATACAGCTGCCTTATAAACACGGCAGGCCAGTACAGACAGAGAGCACGAAAGCCATGAAACCACTGGACGGCTACAATTATTTTAAATCGGGAAAAAGGCTCCAGCAACGCCCGCGACGCCATGAGGGATTAAGCGGTCAGAAAATGGATGGATGGATGGATGTTGTTCACACATGTTTGTGCAACAGCACAAAGCGGCGTCGGACACAGGCCGCGTCTCAGCAGAGGCCCGGTAGGTTAAAAAAATAAATAATTTCACTACGGATTATTTAGGTGTTTTTGTCTTGTTAAAATGGGTGGCGGTGTCGGCGACATTGCAGCGTAAACACAAGTACTAGCGCCCGTGAACCGGGGCGTAATGGCAACAGCAGCTGCTGTAGCCTCTGCTGCTAGCTGCTGCTAGCCGGCCCGGCCCGTGTAGCCGGGCCGGGGCGCCGGCCCGTGTAGCCGGCGGCGCCGGCCCGTGTAGTGTTTACGCAGCAGCCGCTGGCTGCTGCCGCAGCCCGTGAACTGGCAGAGCAGCCGCTGCCTGCTCCGCCGCTGCTGCTTGGCTGCTGCTGCTACCGCTTCTCCGGCCCGTGTAGTGTTTACGCAGCAGCCGTTGTCTGAAGCAGCAGCAGCCGTTGCTGCTTCTGCTTCAGACAACGGCTGCTGCTGCTACCGCTTCTCCGGCCCGTGTAGCGATCTGTGTACCCTCCGCCGCTATTTAAGTAGAACAATGACTAGAGCAGAATTAAGTTGTATTTACCGGAGATGAAGTGTAGACTGCAAATTCTGTCGTAGTATGATCGCTCCCCCAGTCCATTGGGATTATCTGCCTGCGCTCTTTTCATTGAAAATATCAATTTCTTTCTTCGTCCTTTCTCCTTCGGTAAACGACAGAAACGTACATCCAACGATTTGAAATGCCTCTCTGTGCAACCGGGAGCACAACAAGTCGTAGGCATTGCTTAGATTCCATAAATAAACGAAGTAAAAGTACGCTCTAAATCACCCGTTTTGTCATGTAGTAGACGAGAACAGTACTGTTTTCTGCCTACCAGCGGGACCCGGATGTAGCGCTGACGTCACGCGGGACGTCACGCGTGAACTACCCTATATATGGTGGTCCAGTATAGCTCAGATGAAAAGTGCAGGCTTTGCATGCAAGAGGTCGTGGGATCGAAACCCGGTGTGGGAGACTTTTGAGTTTTGTATTATAATTTTGTATTTTGTATTATAATCCCCACAGTGTGTATATCAAAACGTGTGCTGATCACATGAAGTATTTTGTTGTACCACCCGCCATTTTGAGTTACCATGGGAACGATATAAACAACGTATTTTCTCCCTATTTGAGGCACATCCCAGTACAGGATTTGGACCAAACTGACAGTACAATCACCCGGTGGTACTGAACACAACCATGCTAGCGGCTAACGGTTAGCATGTTGCTAACCGGAAGTAGCTCTAGGAAGCTTGTACAAACTCCTGCTTGACAGATTTGGTGAATTTTAGGATTTTCTCCCTTTTTAGGCACTTCTCAGTACAGAATTTCAGCCAAACTAACAGAGTAACATCACCCGGTGATACTGAACACAACCATGCTAGCGTCTAACCGTTAGCATGTTGCTAACCAGAAGTAGCTTTAGGAAGGTCCTATCAACTTCTGCTTAGCCAGGGTTCTTCTGCTTTTACAGACAGAGAGAGGGCTGCAGCTGTCAGTGAGTCTCCATGACACGCTGCTAGCAAGAGGCTCCTAGGAGGTCCATTGACTTAACATGGCACCTTTCGATGGCTGCTGCGGGGGCTGTGAAGGCCGTAGGAAGCTGAAATTCGCAGTGTTGCTTCCTGTTGCTATTTCTGACGGTACGGTACGCACCAAGTGGAAGACGCCTTACTAAATTTCTTCAGAAATTTTCTAGTTAGGCGCCTGCCATAGCATTTGCAATGAGGATAAAGTAGTAGCACACCATTCCAGACCGAGCCACACGTTTTGATACCTATATTGTGGGGGTGCACGCTACGGTTCGGGCCGCATTAACGCACGAAGAAACTGGAATATTAATAATAAAGAGTCCGTTTAGAGGTGCATAGTAATAGGTGCCTCCATGCATTTGCATTGGAGGCAGTGCTGTGCAAAGCACAGCACTGCCTCCCAATGCAAATGCATGGGCAGGGCCTATTACTATTCACCTCTAAAGGCGTCTCTTTATTAGGCGCCTGCCATAGCATTTGCAATGAGGAGGCAGTGCTGTGCTTCGCACAGCACTGCCTCCAATGCAAATGCATGGAGGCACCTATTACTATGCACCTCTAAACGGACTCTTTATTATTAATATTCCAGTTTCTTCGTGCGTTAATGCGGCCCGAACCGTAGCGTGCACCCCCACAATATAGGTATCAAAACGTGTGGCTCGGTCTGGAATGGTGTGCTACTACTTTTATTGGGGTTTCGAGTTACCATGGCAACAAAATTAGCGAAAAACCAACCCCCAAAAAACCCATAATAATCAATGGAGTCGGGTCGAAAGAAAGCCTCAAACATGCCTCAAAATGACCATTTTCAAAGCTGTACTGTGTCGTCATGCTTTCACCTATGAACACCGTTTAACTTCCAGTTTGTAGATATATCTGTGAACTACTCAGAAGTGAAAACGGGATGTGGATATCTTTTATCGTCTCTTCACAGTTACTCCTCAAAGCTCATGTCCAAAAATCAGCAAAATCATCGTTTACAATGAAAGTCAATGACGGAATTCTCCAACCGCTAGAGTGGCCCACTCTAGCTTTTTTAAAGATTTCAAAACTCCGAACAACTTGACCTTACTCGCTCAATTTTCACTCTACATAGACAAATTATACATCAAAACGTAGGTATTTTTGTCAGGATTCGGGAAATGTAACCCTCATTGGTGTGGCATTTATAGATTTTTCGCAAATCACCTCAGACCGACACAAACCCGAAACCTCCCCCATTCATTTCCTATGGAGCGGTTTTGAAAAATGACATGTGAAAATCCAAAACATCACATGTTTTCGCATCGTCGCTACTCCTAAACCGTTTCATGTATAGGCATGAGACTTTCACACATGAATGTCCCGACCCTTCTGGCACTCACAAAAAAGGAATTGTTTGGATAACTGTTACGGTTTTGCCGCAGGAACAATTTGTTCGGGAGTAGCGAATGTGCAAAATCCTAAAAACGCTTTGGAGCTGCATTTTCCCACATCAACCGATTTTTGTACAAACATAAAAATGAGCTTCATGGTCCTCAAAAGCCGGCTGATACTCATGGTAAAAGAATTATTTTGATATCTCTTATACTTTTTGAGCTACAGCGATTTGTTCGGAACCGTTTTAAGAGGATTTCTGAAAATCCATAAAAATCCCATTTAGATCATAATTTTTTACGCCTTTATTAAACTTTTTCCAGCAAAAAACGATAGCTTTTCTTCTTCCCCTATCCGTTACGAACTAAACGCAGAAAAAATTACGTCTCTACCATTTATGGATCAGGAGATATGAAGCGTTGTTCGAGGCAAAGTTCTCAATTATAATCCAATGGGACTTACTGTGAGCAAAGTGTCTGCACTTCTGTAGGCGGGCCGCTTGCAGGTGTGTCAGTGAGTTTCCATGACGACGGAACTCTGGGAGCCAGAGGGAGAAGCTCCATTGGGATACAATGGCAACTTTCAACGCCCGCTGCAGCGGCTGTGATTAATGTAGGAATCTGAAATTTGCACAGTCACTTCCTCTTGACATTTTAAAATTTTCATGTGACCTTCAGCCATGTGTCAATTTTCTGTCCCATTTTAGATTTCACATGCTTTCCTATTGGGCCTTTGCTTCCAACAGGACCTGGCATGATAACCAGACACGACCCAATTGGCCAATACAGCACCACCCACCTGTGGGAAATGGCGCTACTGACAATTTTAGTCAAATGTTGAGTTCTGGGCCCAGATGTGGTGAGGCTAAGTTGCTAAAGGAGGCCAATCTGACCCATGAACTTTGGTCACGTTTGGTGACATTAAGTATTGGCACCCCTATTTGAGGCACTTCCCAGTACAGGATTTGGACCAAACTAGCAGAGTACACTCACCCAGTGATACCAAACACAACCATGTTAGCGGCTAACAGTTAGCATGTTGCTAACCGGAAGTAGCTCTAGGAAGGTCTCGCCAACGTTTGCTTCACAGAGTCTGTTCGTACTTTAGAGAGAAAGCTCCACAAGAAATTTGGGCTACGTCGCATAAAGCATATCCCAGCTATGGGGTGTCAAACATCCAATGCTTTTCAATGGGGGATTAAACCCCTTATGGTCCCAATACTGCATGCCCATATATGGCGGTCCAGTATAGCTCAGATGGAAAGTGCAGGCTTTGCATGCAAGAGGTCGTGGGATCAATTCCCGGCGTGGGAGACTAAGAGTTTTGTATTATAATCCCCACAGTGTGTATATTAAAACATGTGTGCTGATCCCATGAAGTATTTTTTTTTACCACCCGCCATTTTGAGTTACCATGGCAACGTTATAAACAACGTATTTTCTCCCTATTTGAGGCACTTCCCAGTACAGGATTTGGACCAAACTGACAGAGTACACTCACCCGGTGATACTGAACACAACTATGTTAGCGGCTAACGTTAGCATGTTGCTAACCGGAAGTAGCTCTATGAAGCTCCTACAAACTTCTGCTTGACAGATTTGGTGAAATTTAGGATTTTCTTCCTTTTTAGGCACTTCTCAGTACAGGATTTCAACCAAACTAACAGAGTAACATCACCCGGTGATACTGAACACAACCATGCTAGCGGCTAACCGTTAGCATGTTGCTAACCAGAAGTAGCTTTAGGAAGGTCCTATCAACTTCTGCTTAGCCAGGGTTTCTTCTGCCTTTACAGACAGAGAGAGGGCTGCAGCTGTCAGTGAGTCTCCATGACAACGCTGCTAGCAAGAGGCTCCTAGGAGGTCCATTGACTTAACATGGCACCTTTCGACGGCCGCTGCGGGGGCTGTGAAGGCCGTAGGAAGCTGAAATTCGCAGTGTTGCTTCCTGTTGCTATTTCTGACGGTACGGTACGCACCAAGTGGCAGGCGCCTTGCTAAATTTCTTCAGAAATTTTCTAGTTTTAGCTGATACAATTCTAGTGAATGTTACCCCTTAACGCCTGGTGTTGCTAATTTGCGACCAAACAATTCTGGCTTTTACTTATTTTACTTCATCTAGATCCACTATTTAACTTTTTTTTCGTTTTTATATTTAGATTTATTTTCCCTGTATTATTTTTTCGTTATATAATTGCAAATAAAATCTGGCAGTAAGGGGATAACAATTTAGACAAATAAATGATAAAAATAATGATGATTTCTCAATATTACAGTTTGGCTTCTCAACACAACATTAGTGATAGTGAAAGTAGTGATTTAAGTCAGTTATTTACAGGGTTTGTACACATTTAACTATTCAATTCAAATTACTAAAGTTACAAAGATAAGCTTATATCAAGTCTTACAAATATAAAATTTTATATTTAAACATATTCGTCAATCTGCTGACAAGCGTTTGTTTAATAACTGGTATATTATGATCAGTAGCAGGCCCCTGGGTGAAAATAATAGCAGGTAAATGTTACCTCCCCACTGCGCTCTCCCAGCCTGAGAAAAATTTGTCGCCGGTTTTGCTGCCGCCAAAGCCGTCTAAACCGACACTCTCCTCCTCCCATAACAAGTAAATAAAAAAAAAAATAAAAAAAAAATTTCCACATCCATGTTTTTTTCATCTGGCGCTGTTTTTCCCGGGCTTGGGGTAGACGTGATGACGTCGTGTCGCAACCAGGAAGTGCTCCAAAGGCTAGACCGTTCTATTCACCAACGGTTGAGGATCCTCCGGAGCATCCTCCGATGGCTGGGTCCTCCTAAGGCTGTGTAGGCTGGGTCCTTCAAAGGACGCAGCCGCCGAATTGAGACGCAGCTAATGTTGCTCTACTTATGATTTACAAGTATAATGGATCATAATAAAATATTGGTATGACAAAACACTACATTTATTTCTAAATATGAGTTTATAGGAAAACACTATGCAAGACATGAGGTATTCTTTACCCATTTCAATTTGAAACTCGGATTAAAAATCCTAAATGAACAAACAGCATCCAACGTTACACCAAATTCTGTGATGATCTTCTTTGTTTTGCAGTCTCGGTCTCCTGCAAATGTGCTGTGATATCTTACGTTCTTGCTGCTCTGACATGAGTCCACTCAAAAAGTTTAAGCTTTCTCCATCTTCCTCATCTTTTGCTAACATCAGCTGAAATCTAAGAATGCTTTCTAAAGATGCTATTTGTTCTGCTTGATTTCCTTCTAATCCAAAATCGGAAGCAAATCTGGAGTTGGTCCTGGTGAACATTTACTCCCACAGTGGAGCTCCGTAACAGTTGTGGTATAGTTCTTGAGAGACCCATTCCTTTCGGTCCATCTTCACCAGCCACAAAAACTCACATTTTCTTTCCAAAACAGCCATAAGTACCATACCATACCAACTTTATTTATGAAGCACTTTATACACCGACAGGACCAAAGGGCTGTACACAATCATAAAATACAATGCAATTATGAAATAGAAAGAATCAAATATAAAATACAAATTAGAAACAGACACAATAAAACAAACTGAAATCTCTCAGATTGTGCCAAAAGCCAAAGAAAAAAAAAAAAGAGTCTTAAGTTGAGACTTAAATATAGCAAGTGAAGAGGCCTGTCTTATGCTCAAAGGCAGATCGTTCTATAGCTTAGGAGCTGCCACAGAAAAAGCACGATCCCCTCTGAGCTTGCATTTTGTCTTTGGGACACCCCTGTACAGACAAAGACAGTCCTGTTACTGCTAACTGCAACAGAAGTTACAAACACCAACTGATTGTGAAAGGGGCCAAAACAGATGCTCAAAAGGTTGGGTTCGGACTAGCCTTGAGTCGCCAGTGCAGTGAACGAATCACTTACAACCCATTCTGTATGGACTTTGTTTTTTTTTCTGAGTGAAGAAATGCCATGTGTGCCATGTATGCTTGTGAAGTCATGAAAATGCGTGTTTCAGGCTCATTGCCCAAGCATTCTAAGAAGCTAAACTGAGGAAATGACTGATTGCAAATTTAGTATAATCATTTTAAATTAATTAGTGCAATAACATTAGATGTTAACTAGTTATGCCGAGAATTTAGGACCATCCTGTAATATTCAGAGGAAAAGGACCCAGAATTCAGCCAGACCAGCAGAGGTTTCTTTTTAAAGAAGCTTTTTAATCACAAAATCAAAAGAACAGAGGAAAAATCCAAACAGACTGTAGTACAAAAAGATGACACAAAAAATAAACAAACAAGCAGGGCAGACAAGGCAGGAACAGACCGGACAGAATGGCTCAGGTTTCTGGAGGGAAAGGGGTCAAAAATCCAAAAAGCAAACCAACATACAGAATTTGCAGGAGGAGACTCACCCATACTCAACATGACAACCTGGCACTGATGTCTGGTCTCAGCAGTTTATATGGAGGTGGAATCAGGTGAAACCGGTGAGAGGTGATTGCAGCAGGGGTGGAGTTAGGCAGGTGTGCAGAGTAAGTAATTAGACCAGACATCAGTGCTGAGGCTCAAAACAGGAACAGATCACAAATTCAAAACCTAAACTAAGAAGCATCTGAAGACATAACTAAAACAGTAAGCACAAACCTAAACAAGAATTCAGACTAGACAGAACTCAAAACAGCCAGATAATAAAAGACAGGAAAGAGAAGGAAAACTAAAACTAACATAAACCATAACAGAACTCAGAATATTACACATCCATGATTATAACTTTGTATGTGTATGTGAGAAGTGTGACATTATATCTCATAATTGTGATTGCATGTTATATCTATCCATCCATCCATTTTCTGACCCGCTTATGGGGTCGCGGATGCCTATCTCCAGCGTTCACTGGGCGAGAGGCGAAGTACACCCTGAACAGGTCACCAGTCTGTCGCAGGGCAACACAGAGACAAACAGGACAAACAATCATTCACACACACACACACAAGGACAATTAATGTAACAGTCATGTTTTTGGACTGTGGGCGGAAGCCGGAGTACCCGGCACGTATGCACAAGGAGAACATGCAAACTCCATGCAGAAAGACTCAGGGTTGGATTTGAACCCAGAACATTCTTGCTGCACCAGCGCTACCCACTGCGACACTGTGCAGCCCATGTTATATCTATGATTTTGTAAATCAAAATTATGATTCAACCTCAAAATTATGACATGCCATGTGTTATTTATCTGGAAGTATTTGGAATATGCTTCCATCATTTTTTGTACTTCAGGACAGCTTGAATATTGTTGGCAATTAGATTATTAGTATTACACACCGGTCTTTGTTGGTAGTAATAAAAAACACAAATAAGTAATGATTAAATTTTTGTTTAACCTTTCTTGACTACAAAAAGGCCTCAGGCCTCAGACATTTGTCTTTACATTAAAAGCCATGTTGAAATGCAGTTAATACCAACGTTGCCAAAGAAAAGGGGTTATTGACTATCTGATGCATACCTCAGATATCATATTTCTTTAAAATATTTGTTTTCTAATTCCTTTAATAGCCACTGTTTCTACACATTTTCTTCCATGGCTTTTAAACCATAAATGCTGTCAAACAATTATAACTGAAAGACTGCATCAGCCTGATTTCAATGTTTTTTTCGTACATTCTGGATTTCACTGTCGAATGGCATTAAAACGGCATCTTGTTTAAAGTTTAGCCTTGTTATTTTAATTTCCCATCACTTGTGGATGAATTTCACTAAAGACAGTGGGTAACCTCTGTATTGCATTAGAATACATCAGTGTATGTTATACACTCACTTCCATCTATCTGATAAATAAACTTTCTGCAACAGAGCAATACATGACAATGTTGTCTGTCTTCCTCTTTGTCTTTTGTTCCCAACAGTCGGAGGATCTTGGAGCCTGTGCCCAGTTTGAAGCCAGTCGAAATGCCAGGAATATGATGCCAAGTTCCAGCTGTGGCATTTTCACAGAATTTAACTTGAGAAAGCCTTCATCGGAGACTGACATTGAAAACTGGGCATCCAAGCACTTCAATAAACATACACAAGTACTTTTTCATTCAAGATCATTGTGTCTGTATACAATAAAATATTTTTCTCTTTTTTACAACACAAGTTTTGAAGTACGCTTGCACTCTGAAAAGGTTGCAAGTACCCGGTTTGATCTCCGCAGACTTGCTCTGTGGGTCCTTGAGCAAGACCCTTAGCCCCAGATTGCTCCCCAGGCAGGGTGATAGCTGCCCACTGCTCCCTAAGGGATTGATTAAATGCAAAAGACAAATTTCATTGGAATGTACAATTGCAATTACAAATAAAGATTTCTTATTATTATAGTCTCAAAATTTGTTTGTTTTTAGACACACAATTTTAGTCTGTAAAGACATACCTGACATGTTTCAGCATCTTTGTCAAAGTGACAAAGACATCGAAATCTATTAACTAATCATCAAAGGTAAAAGGCAAAACAATTATTTGAAAATAAGTGAATAACTGAAAAATAATAAATGTAGACCAGCTTTCTAGTCAATTAAACAGACAGTCAAAGGCTTTATTTTGATTCCAGCATTTGATAATTGTCAGCCAGCACCAGAAATTTATGTGAAATAAACAAATATTTGGATCAACTTGCACTGTGTGTAAGCAGATATGGAACATTCATGGGAAAATTCATATTTATGATCATTGCTGGGCCAACAAGGATGATGTGGGAGGAAAAACAAGGCTTTGTTCCTAGAATTGCAGGTATGGTACAGCCTCTAGCAACAAGTTAGCTTCTCCGAACAAAGTCATAAAACAGGACACCATGTGGAAAACAGTAGGGGTGTAAATCACTAGCTTTATCACAATACGTTTTTATATTGATTTGTTTAAATGACGATACAATTTTTGCAGATATCACAAAGTCTGTTACGATTTCTTTTTGATGTGATTGATATAATTTAATATCATCTGCCCGCCATATGCAAATATTTACATTTATTTTCACAAAAAAACCCAAATATGATTTTACCATTTTATTCCTAAGCAGGCATTTATAAAAACATTCTTCTAAATTGAAAATAAGTTATAAAAAATAATATGGTTTATTAATATAATATTAATAAACCACCTGTTCACTTTAGTCTCATTCCTTGTGAATTTCAAAATAAAGGTGCATCGTTAATAATTTTATTGGTATCTCGATGTGAATTGATGTATTTTTACACCCCTAGTAAAAAGCAGGGGGAAAGAAGGGAGACAAAGGAACGGTGAGCTCTGCACACTGAGGAAACTGTTCCAGGTCACTTTCAAGTACATCTAGCATCTAAATTCGGACTACTGGTTGACCTATAGTTGGCCAGTTGCTATACATACAGTAAAAGAACACAGGGAGATAAATCACATTCATAAGCTCTGAATACAACTCAGCTCATAGTCTGAGGCAATAGTTCAATACTTCAACCAAGAGGTGATGGTTTAGAATCAACCTACGTCTTAAACCTACTTATCCTGCCCAGGAAGAACAGTAACAAAATAAAATTATTTTACTTGTTGATGTCTTCTGCTGGCTGGGAAAGTTTTCTGAGGTTGGATGTGGGAGACACAGACAGCGTGCCCACTGGGTCTCAGTTTACTTCAATTCAGACGCTGATGAAAACCGCACGTAGTGGACTGGAAAATAGAAAAACAAAACAAGGATGCCTTTGTCTCCAAGTATAATGTCACATGGATTTTTTTGTACCAGGACTCACTTTGGATCCGAGCATCAATTGGTAAAAACAGTGTGAAATCACCTGGTTCCACAAAGTTGGATTATAAAGTTGCGCCAAGCTTTCGTCTTTGAAGGAATGAGCAGGTGGAGGGAGAACTTGTCGGCAAGTTCTCAATAACCCTGTTGAACGTGCTCTCAGAAAGTAAAATATTAAATGGCTTGTACAGTGCTTTATCAAGTCCGACGACCCCAATGTGTCATTCACCCATTCACACCCCGATGGTGGTGAGCTATGTTAGTAGTCACAGCTGTCCTGGGACTGGCAGACTGACAGAAGCAAGGCTGCCATACATTAGTGCTACCAGGCCCTCTGACCACCACCAGCTGGCAATGCAGGTAAAGTGTCTTGCCCAAGGACATAACAACTGAGATGGTCAGAGCGGGGAATCGAACCGGCAACCTGCCAGTTACAGGGCATACAAGTATGCTACTGAAGGAATTAGCACAATTTGAAGTCCTCTTCCTGCTTTTATGCTGCAATGGAGGAGCTAGGCTGCTGGGGATGTGGGCAGAATCCAGGAAAGCAGCTGCGAAGCCTGCTGGGACATGGAGTCACAAATTTTTCCTTGTGCATAAATCCATCATCAACCTTCTCTGTGCTTGAGCCCTTTCTAAATCATAACATGACAATAAATGTATACAGTGTATTGTTTGGAAGGTCTCCTCATAGCCTTTTCTTTTGTATAAGAATTAACAGTGAACTACATTATTATTATTATTATTATTGACCTTCACTTTAATATACTATTTTAGTAGAAAAGGCTGATTTGTTTCTGTGTTCCCTGTCTTGCTGCTGTAGGGTTTGTTTAGGAGAAAAGTTTCCATTGCCAACATGCTGGCTTGGAGCAGTGAGCCCATCAAGAAACCAATGATTGTGACTACAGATCGAGCCATAAAGAAGGAAGCTGTGGACATCTTTAAGCTCATTCAGACTTTTATGGGAGATCGTCGCTCCAAAGTGGACCCCCTTTCTTTGGCTCTGGAGGTTTGTGTACAGTATGCATCTGTGCTCTGTTCTAAAGGGCTGAGATATAACATTTAGCTGTTTTCACTCTCACTATAAATGCTATGTGACATGGTGGAACGGTGGTTAGCACTCTTGCCTCACAGCAAGAAGGTCCTGGGTTTGATTCCCAGGCTCAGCAGGGGGCCTTTCTGTGTGGAGTTTTGCATATTCTCCCCGTGTCTGCGTAGATTTTCAACGTGTGCTCCAGTTTCTTCTAGACATCCTGGTCAGGTCAGCCATTAGTGGCAGCAGCTTAGGCTAACCCGTCATCACTCTATGTAATTTAGTTGTATGTACCTTAGTTTTCTCCACGTTCAGGATCAGGCTGTTGTCTCTGCACCAGCCCACCAGCTGCTCCACCTCCTCTCTGTAGTCCTGGTCGTTGTCGTCTCTGATCAGGCCCACCACCGTTGTGTCGTATGCAAACTTCACGATGTGATTGGTGGTGAAAATGGGGACGCAGTCATGAGTCATCAGGGGGAACAGCAGGGGGCTCAGGACGGAGCCCTGAAGGGAGCCCGTGCTGAGGGTGATGACATCAGTGGTGTTCTGTCCGACCCGGACTGACTGAGATCTGTTGGTGAGGAAGTCTAGAAGCCAGTTGCAAAGGGGTGTGCTGAAGCCCAGATGTTCTAGTTTTCCTACCAGGTGCTGTGGGATGATGGTGTTAAACGCTGAACTGAAGTCCAGGAACAGCATCCGCACATGCGTGTTCTTCTCCTCCAGGTGTGTCAGGCTCAGATGAAGAGCAGAGGAGATGGCATCCTCAGTGGAGCGGTTCCGCCGGTAGGCAAACTGGAACGGGTCTAGTGTTGAGTTTCAAATACTTGAAACCTCTGACAGGGGTCACCATGTCTGTGTAATTAAGAGTTATTTCTTTCTGGTTTGTAATCAACGCTGTCAGAGTCTTCTTTGGATTAAACTGACCACACACTGTACCACGTTTTACAAAATATTTCACCATGTCTAACAATTTTGGATGCCACCACTCCTTCAAATTCTCCAACATCTGTTTGACACCCACATGTCCTAATCTGTGTGCTTCAGAAAAAGCTCCTATTCTAATCCTGGAGGAAACACCATCTTCCATCAGGTCATTTTACAGCATCCTTGCTGCTCTAAGGCTCCTCTTCCATAGTCACCATCATCATGTTAAAAACCCTGCTCTCAGCCCTAGAGATAGTCCACCACAACATATACAGCTTTCAATCCTTGACAACCGTCTGTTAACAACTGTCTCACCTGAGGGCCTTCAATAGGACTGGCACCCAAATCTGGTCACACCTTTTCCATCCTGGACACCAGCTTCTCACATTGATGGGGTTCACCATTAGTCATGCACTCTGCCATGTTTATGCCTTTGTGTATGAATGTGATGTTGGATGACTCCAAGATTTTTGCAGTCATAGTGGAACTTTGTGAATTTACATAAACCACCACACTATGAGATATAAAATATATCCCATGACTAAATGACTAAATGAGCAGTCTTTTCAAATCAAGCTGGCTATTGCTGGTGCATGTTGTGTGCATTGCGGTGACGTTTTTCCTGTTACCCAACATCCATGATTTACGCTGGTGAATATTGTCAGTCATCCAGGTCATGGTCATTCCAAAAAAGATAAAAAACAAAATAACTGGACTTTTTTTTAAATGTTTGAAGACGTTTCGCTTCCTATCCAGAAAGCTATCTCAATTCAAAATTTCTGGAGTAGTGTGGAGTTCCAAGTTTTATAGTACTGCCCAACAAAGGCCTTGTAATGGCTTAGATAACATGCAAATTGAACTGAAACAGGTCCACCCTCTCAGTAATGGTGAGTCCTTAAGGTTATCTAACGTTATCTAAGCCAACATTACTGCATTTTTGCACAAATGCCTTTTTGCACCATAATTTTTGCACATAAACAATGATTGAACATTCTTCTGCACACTGTTTTTCTCCTGCATTGTTACATTCTGATCACTGCTGCACTTTATATTGTAATGTTGCCTTATCCCACCTGTAATCTCACTACACTGTCGTAAGCTGTATGCAACGAAATTTCGTTCTGTATGCACTCTGTATATACAAAATGACAATAAAGTTGTCTAAGTCTAAGTCTGAAAAGGAACTGGGGCATATAAAATTAATCCCATCTCCGTGGGACTTGCTGCCCATAATTGTGATGGGAGAGTAGTCAACATCTCCACTGCTTTATGGTGATCAGTGCGTTCCCGGCCATGGTAACGAGTCCAAAGCTCATGTTGTAAAAGAAACTTATCAGTTATATCACAGGGAATTGATAAGTATTAGTGGATTTTGAAAACAGCAAACCTGGAATGCTGGTAGGAGCCCAATCGGTGGTCTGAAGGAAACGTTTTACCATGCCCCCTAATTCCTTTGCCTGGTGCTCAACATGGAAACAGAAATATGTAAGAGGAAACGCTTCATCTGACATCATATACCTTTGTAGTTGTTCAGAAGTTAGCATCACTGCAGCTGCCACATCCTAAGGTGCCATATATTTGTTCCTAGAAGTGACTGTCCATGTTTTACCTTCAAGTTCAGCTGCAAAAGATTCTTAATACCAATCTGTGTGGTTCCTGTAGTAGAGCAGAGTGACGTGTGGCAGGTCAGGTGGGGACGGGTTGAAATTCAGACTTTGTATTCAGGTCCTCTATTACATACTCTATCTGAATTATTACATGTCAATCAAAACACGCAGCAGCCTCCCACCTGAAGAGCAGCTGCGCAACAGGATGCTCATAAAATTAAACAAAAAGAATCTTGATGCATATAGAAGATTACTGAAACTATGTCAAAGTAAAGAAAAAACTGTGGAATGGTTTATAATTAGGAAAGCCCAGAGAAAGGTGATTCTCAGGGAGATTTTGTGAAGTTTGCCCAAGATTTAAATGTAGCTTTAAAAGAGCAATAAGTAATAACTACACATAGTGGTTCAAATTGGAACAACACATACACAACAGCATGTCATTTCCTCAATGGTCCATTGCTGCTGTGAAAGCCCACAGATTTGTCTTACACAGGATAGGTATATGAGATTGTATTCTGTTCTATTTCTGGCCTGCTTCTCCTTCTCCTGCTTCAGTGTTTGCAGACTGCTGCTCTTTTGCAAAAAATGAAATACCAAATGCTGCATTTTCAGTTTTGGGAACCATGGGAACTCTCATGTGATTAGTTCAGGAACTAGGAAGTAAACACAGGCTACACACTGCACCAAAGTTGTTCCGGACCGTACCTCTGGGTTTCAAAGGAGAAGAACTTGACAAAGACATTGTTGATGGAGAGGGCCGATAGTTTATAAGGAATGTTATTTTCATCCTGGGTGACAAATAAAGATGATTTTAGTTAATTTTACAGTAAATTTCTTACTTATTGATCCTTTAATGTAGCGTTTAATACTATTATAGACTCAATTGGTTTTGCTCAAAATGTGCTTAGAAAATAAAACAATTAAATGCTAGTTATTGAACATTAGGTCTCTTTCTTAAAAATTTTGTTTGTGAATGACTTGATTTGTGATAATCATTTAGATTTATTTTGTCTCACTGAAACCTGGCTGCAAGACAAGTATGTCAGGATAAATGAGTCCATTCCTACTTATTTTAATTTTCACATTCCCAGAAATACAGCATGAGGAGGAGGAGAAGCAACCATCTTTCAGTCAGATTTATTAAGTAGTCCAAGGCCAAATAATAGCTACAATACTTTTAAACATTTAACCCTTACTTTCCCTCATTCAAACTGCAAAGCAATAAAACCACTTCTATGTGTTGTTTTTTAGATTTTGATTAAATTATATTCAACTTGTTTTGTATCATCCACTAGGCCTTTACTCTGTTTTTAGATCAGTTATCAGACTTCTTGTCTGGTTTAATGTTAAATACTGGCAAGTTTATTATAGTGGGGGATTTTAACATTCAAGTCTACACTGAATGTGTTTACCTTAACGTAGCCTTTAATATTATACTACACTCAATTTGATTTGCTCAATGTTAGGAAATTGGAGGTAGATTAGTGCTCTACACATCTCGAGTCTACTGTATAAAAAGACACCCGCAAAGTTTGAGCAGCATAGGTTTCCTCATTACAGCCATAGTTGGTAATTGTGTTCAATTCAATTCAATTTTATTTATATTGCGCCAATTCACAACACATGTCATCAAGGCACTTTACAAAGTAAAATTCAATCAAATCGTACAGACAGATAGGTCAAAAAATTTCCTGTCTAAGGAAACCCAGCAGATTGCAGTTGAGTCACTATTCAGAGCACTGAACCACAGTGGACAGTTGCCTGGATTGTTGATGCCTTTTCAGCAATCCCTCATACTGAACATTAAAAGAGCCACAGATGATAGGAAAATTCCCCTATAACAAAAAAGCAGAACATGGCTCGGTGTGAATGGTCATCTGCCTCGACCAACTGGGGCTTATATATGGGGTAAGATCACTTCCTAAATAGACTTGTCCATAAAAGGATAGTTGTGTCCATATTAGTCAGAAGTTGTGCATAACAAACATTTGTAAACTCATAATAATTTAAATCGCATTCAAAAGATACAACATACAGTTTAAATAGTTACAACTTCAATAACTAATAAATATACATTTCAAGTTTAAATTTGTGCTTTACTCTTTATGAACACAAACAGCAGTGGCTGCTTGAGAATACAGATTTTTTCTTTGAGAATACGAATTCACAACAGTGGTGTGACGTCACGGTTTCCAAGGCTGGTTAATGGAGCACAGAGAACATGCGTTCTTCAGACTGACCGTCTCAGAATGCACCGCGGCCGCAGCTTGATTCCAGACAGCGCAAACAGAGCTCACAGTGGTAAGTTAAACATTCCCTTTTCTGCTGCTGTTGTTCTTCAAAAGTACGTTTTCAGATCGTTTGAGGCAAGAACATTATACTTTTAAGCTTCCCTATGTGGTCTGTTTACAGAGTTAGTGCGTAATTTTAATAAAAAGTCCAACGTTGAGCGTCTGTGCCAACTGGTAGGTTTTTTAAGATTGACAGCCTATTTCCTACTTTTATCTTTAAAAAAACAACATTGAGGATGGTATTAAACATGTGATCACGTTGAAATTGTGACTATTTATCTGTAAATAATTAAAATGAAAACATAATTTTTATATATTAGTAACAGTAAAGGGAGTACAGTTAAGCTACTTTGTTGCACACACTAACCTTCACAGCATTGTTCATTAAGGAAAAGTTATTTCTGTCTGCCCGCCTTTACAGTGATTAATCTATAAATTATGTGCAGTTAGTTCAGTTAATTCTTTCAGTGAAATGGTAGAAATACCAGAGAAGGAAAGCCATTTGTTACATTTACTACTATACATTTTACCTTTTCTTTCTTGAGAACAATAATAATCTGCATGTTAACCACATATAGTTTTGTGGTGTGAAAAGGTGAAAATTGAAAAAACAATTATGGTAACATTTGGCTTTTTTTATTTACAGGAAGAAAAAGAAACAAAATATGTGAGGATAAACACTTCTGTGCCAATCCTTCAAATATTTTTTAATGAAGGGGACCTGAAACCAGCCGTCAGGCTAAGAAGGGCCACCATCGTCCTCCTCCTTCAGCTGCTACCCATCCAGAAGGTCCATGGATGGCCACAGGAATTAGAGGTGCTAGTGACCCTCTTCTGGCTGGCCTGCGGTGCATCCTATAGGGAAACAGCTTGCCAGTAAGATCTCTTACCTTCTTGTCCTTAAATAGAGCCAGCAGTGACACACAATTGATACATAGATTATATTAATTGAATAGAAGATTAAGACATATCAGCATATTACCTAAATTACAAGTTAATTTTATATTTGGTACAGTTCAGGTGGAGGCACGCTACAACAGGCACCACGCCAAGGCGAGAAACATCATCGGGCGTGTCTTTGGTGGTCTGAAGACACAGTGGCGTTTCATCTTCTTAAGGGTGCTGGTGGTCCGCCTGACGTTTGCCCCAAAAGTAATCGCCGCCTGCTGCATCCTCCACAATATTAGTATAGAGGCAGGTGACCAGCTAGACATGGAGGACGAGGAGGTGGACCCAGAGGAGGACGGCCATCCGGCGGCTGAAGACAGGGAGCTGCTGCAACTGGCTGCATGTTTAAGTGAACATGACTACATCTGACCTAACGTAGATCAGTTGGAGTCATGTCCACATGCTGCTTCATTTCATTTTTTTCACCACCTGTAAAAATACATAAAATAATCAGTAAATTAATTTCCATTCCAACTATTTTTTTTGTATGTTTGTAGGTGTTGTCTATTTGTATAAGATGTTAATAGAAGTATTTATTTGTTTTAAACCACGTTAGTAACTGTTAATTTGATGAATATGTTACACCTTCATTCTGTTCCAAAGTTAAAACATTTGTCTAAAATAAATACCTGTTTTTTATATATATTGTTACTATTGTTTTCTTTCCCTCTTTCCCCTCTCAATTCTTCGTGTCCTCACTCAGAGGAAACTCACTTAGATAGGAAAAACATTTATAGAATTTATTTATTTAAAGATTTTATATTAGGGCTGGACAAGATAGAAAAAAGCATATTGATAAAAAAAAGCATATTGATCGACAGAGAATTATCAAAAAGATTTAAAACCTGGCTTTTATAATATTGCTAAATGACTTAATTTTAATATATCACACACAAACACTCAATCCCAATTAAATTCTTATTTACCCAACATTTTTAACCATAACTCATTTTTTTTTTTAAAATAACTCAACTTAAGAGACCTGGGTGATGTTATTAAATACTGACAAAGAATAAACTAAAGTGTCCGGCGCTGTTAGAGAAAAACGTGAGTGGCGAGTAATTGTTTGAAGCCAGGTTTTTCAGCTGCAGACAACAACAGCATATCCATCACTTACTGCATGCCTGATGTCCTTACGCCGCTTGGACGCTTTGTCATTTTATCACAAAGAAGGGAGCCCAGTTTAGCTGCTATACCTGCTTTGTTATGGAAGAACTTCCAGAAGATTCCTAAGAAGATGACGCGGAGTCGCGCAGGACTGACACAGCTCGCGCTGCTGCGGCAGTGAGCGGCTGAGCGGCTTACGTGATGAAACAAGTTGATTGCATTACCAGACTTTGTTTTTACCGGTTCCTTGCAAATTTTACAGTTCACTGTGGTTTATTTCCGTCAGGCTGGCAAACTAGTAAAACCCCGTTTTGGGACAATTTCCTCCGCTGCTCTTTGCTGCGACATATTCACATGCTCTGTGTTGTGGTTTGAGAGGGCGGCGCTTTGCGACGGCGTGCCTGGGTCCGCAATTACGATTGGTTGAGAGGAAACAGTGACTGCAGCATCAACTAATATAGGCTCTATAACCAACTTTTATCAACCCTTTTTTCCCTTGTTGTGCCACACGTCTTTCGACTGATACATATTGTTACGATAAATTATCGTCCAGCCCTATTTTATATGCTGCTGTCATCCTTGGGAGACATTTACAATTTATCCCAGCAATTATTGAGTTAATAAAGCAACACGCGTCAGTCTGATAAACACAAAACAAATAAATCAGACTCTTTTTTTAAATTACGCACCAACTCTGTAAATAGGGAAGCTTAAAAGTATAATGTTCTCGCCTCAAATGATCTGAAAACGTACTTTTGAAGAACAACAGCAGCAGAAAAGGGAGTGTTTAACTTACCACTGTGATCTCTGCGCTGTCTTCTTCTTCTTTTCTTTTTTTAATGGCGGTTGGCAAACAACTTATAGGTGCATTACCGCCACCTTCCAGAATGGAGTATGGATCAGACACTCTGCACTGTCTGGAATCAAGCTGCGGCTGCGTTGCATTCTGAGACGGCCAGTCTGACAATTTAAATTATGAGTTTACAAATGTTTGTTATGCACAACTTCTGACTAATATGGACACAACTATCCTTTCATCCTTCCTATTTAGGAAGTGATCTTACCCCATACTTAGAGAGGACAGAGCGGAAACGCAAATAAAGCACAAAAGCATACATTGATCCAGTGGTCCTTTTTATGTTATATGGTAATGGAAGATGTTCTGACCAAAAAACCATTAGGATAATCCTTATGTCAACATTTAATTGATTGAGTTGATGGATTATTTACTAACCCCCACCCCCTCATAGTACAAGGCCATTTCTCGAACTTCGATAGCGATTGAATCCTTTTCAACATGGCGTCTGAAAGAACCAAGCTTCAACCTATCATTTCTGAGACACCTGTCACCATAGACATAATATAAGAGTAGACGCGTCGTTGGGCGGGTTCTGCCTATGCTGCGATGCGTCAGAGCGTCCACCATCTTAAATGTGGCAAATCTGCAGTTACTCAGTCACTTAAACAGTATCAGAGGGACTTTAATCTCTGAATATACTTTGTATTCGTAGTATTTTTGTTTTTGTAATATTACAAGTTTATTTTCGTATCCCTTTAGCTTCATTCTCCTGAATTTATTCTCCTAAAGAATAAAAATATTTAAAATAATCTAACCTGGCCCTATTACTCCAGGAGTGAAATAATTCTGTAAACTGTGACTATTCTGGAAATGTTCCCCCTTAATTCTCATAATGTGACGTTTTTATCATAACAATATCACTTTTGTGTTTTTTTGTTTATTTTTACTTTATTGACCTAGGACTTTTTTTCCTCATATTATTAATTTTACCTCTTTAATACTCACCCAAAAAGTTCCTAAAGGTTCACATGTGACACGGTTTAATGAAATAATGAAGACCACAATGTTTAGATTTAACAAATTGATCCTTATATTTATAACACATACACACACAAATATATATATATATATATATATATATATATATATATATATATATATATATATATGTGTGTGTGTGTGTGTGTGTGTGTGTGTGTGTGTGTGTGTGTATGTCTGTATTTATTGCAGCACAGGAATGAGGCATCTTCTCTGATTCACGTTCACAATAACAGAACTTAACTTTTTTCTGCCACATACAATATGGCGGTGACGTTGACGTGCGAACCTGCGTCCTATGACGCGTCTACGTATATATGTCTGTGCCTGTCACGATCTGCCACGATCAGAGTGATGTTCGGCATGCTCAGGAGACCCCTCGCAAGGTTACGCTGTTTTTATGCAGAGCTCAG
This sequence comes from Fundulus heteroclitus, assembly GCF_011125445.2. Lineage (NCBI taxonomy): Eukaryota > Metazoa > Chordata > Actinopteri > Cyprinodontiformes > Fundulidae > Fundulus > Fundulus heteroclitus. The sequence goes on along the minus strand of NW_023396868.1, from coordinate 1,037,965 downwards.
ATGCCTCCGACCCAACCTCTGCAAGAAGAGTGGTCTTTGGAACCCTATTGAGCTTGCGGTAAATGGGGGTTTGTGTTCAAGTATGAATCTGGTGATTTATGTCTCTATCAGCTGGATAAAGGAGCCGACAAGCTGCAAACTATCCACTTCTTGGGCATGCTAACGTCAAACGATTGGGCTGTTCTGAATATCATCATGCTTCGCAGACTAGACCCCGAAGAGTCAAATGCAGCAGACCCCTCTGTGAAACACCCGTCGCTAAGCGCTGCAAGCTGGACCAGTCCCTCCTGAATGAAACTGACATAGATTCAAGAAATAGGATCTTCTCAGCTACTTGGCCGTCAAAGATTCAATTCAACTTCAATTCAATTTTATTTATATAGCGCAATTCATGAAACATGTCATCTCAAGGCACTTTACAAAGTCAAAATCAATCATATTATACAGATTGGTCAAAAATGTTCCTATATAAGGGAACCAGTTGATTGCTTCAAAGTCCCAACAAGCAGCATTCACTCCTGGAGAAGCGTAGAGCCACAGGGAGAGTCGTCTGCATTGTCCATGGCTTTGCAGCAATCCCTCATACTGAGCAAGCATGAAGCGACAGTGGAAAGAAAAACCACCCATTAGCGGGAAGGAAAAACCTCCAGCAGAACCAGGCTCAGTATGAACGGTCATCTGCCTCGACCGACTGGGGGTTACAGAAGACAGAGCAGAGACACAACAAGACAGACAAAAAAGCACAGAAGCACACATTGATCCGGTAATCTGTTCTACATTAGATGGTAGTAGCGGGTGATCTGTCTTCCCTGGATGATGTCACAGTTAACAGAACGTCAGACCAGGTGTACCTACTATGAAGAAAAAAGAGAGAGAGCAAAAAGTTAAAAGCTGAAATGACAACAGTCATTTCAATGTAATGCAATGCAAAACTGTAGAACAGTAGACTGGAGAACAGTAGAAATCAGTAGAGTGAGAAAAATAGGCCCTGATGTCCTCCAGTAGCCTAAGCCTATAGCAGCATAACTATAAAGGTAGCTCAGGGTAACATGAGCCACTCTAACTATAAGCTTTTTCAAAATGGAAAGTTTTAAGATTAGTCTTGAAAGTAGACAGGGTGTCTGCCTCACGGACCAATACTGGGAATTGGTTCCACAGGAGAGGAGCCTGATAGCTAAAGGATCTGCCTCCCATTCTACTTTTAGAGACTCTAGGAACCACCAGCAGACCTGCAGCCTGAGAGTGAAGTGCTCTGTTAGGAACATACGGGGTAATCAGAGCTCTGATATATGATGGAGCTTGATTATTAAGGGCTTTATACGTTAGAAGGAGAATTTTAAATTCTATTCTTGATTTAACAGGAAGCCAATGAAGGGAAGCTAAAATTGGAGAAATATGATCCCTCTTGTTGATTTTCATCAGAACTCTTGCCGCAGCATTTTGAATCAGCTGAAGACTTCAAACTGCATTTTGTGGACTTCCTGATAGTAAAGAATTACAATAGTCCAGCCTTGAAGTAACAAATGCATGGACTAGTTTTTCAGCATCACTCCTGGACAGAATGTTTCTAATTTTGGCGATATTCCGGAGGTGAAAAAAGGAAACTCTGGAAACCTGTTTAATATGGGATTTACCAGATGCCCGAGACACCTCAACTGGCTCCTCTCGACGTGGAGCAGCAGCACTACTCTGAGTCCTCCTCAGATGACTAAGCTCCTCACCCTATCTCTAAGGGAGAGCCCAGCCACACTACGGAGAAAGCTCATTTCGGCCGCTTGTATTCGGGGTCTCGTTCTTTCGGTCACGACCCAAAGCTCATGATGAGGGTAGGAACACAGATCGACCGGTAAATCGAGAGCTTCGTCTTTTGGCTCAGCTCTCTCTTCACCGCAACGGATCGGTACAGCGCTCGCTTCACAGCAGACCAATCCGCCTGTCGATCTCCCGCTCCATCTTCCCCTCATTTGTGAACAAGACCCCAAGATACTTGAAATCCTCCACTAGGGGCAGCACATCCTCCCCAACCCAGAGGAGGCACTCTACCCTTTTTCGGTTCAAGACCATGGTCTCGGATTTGGAGGCACTGATTTTCATCCCGACCGCTTCACACTCGGCTGCGAACCGCTCTAGTGAGAGCTGTAGATCACGCCCTGATGGAGCCAATAGGACCACGTCATAGCAGAGACGCAATCCTAAGGCCACCAAAACGGATCCCCTCAACACCTTGGTTGGCTGCGCCTAGAAATTCTGTCCATAAAAGTTATGAACAGAATCGGTGACAAAGGGCAACCTTGGCGGAGTCCAACTCTCACCGGAAATGAGTCCGACTTACTGCCGGCAATGCGGACTAGACTCTGACACCGGTCATATAGAGACCTGACAGCCCTTATTAAAGGGCCCGGTACTCCATATTCCTGGAGTACCCCCCACAGGATCCTTCGGGGGACACGGTCGAATGCCTTCTCCAGATCTACAAAGCACATGTAGACTGGTTGGGCAAACTCCCATGCCCCCTCCAGGATCCTGCTGAGGGTGTAGACCTGATCCAGTGACCCACGGCCAGGACAAAAACCACACTGCTCTTCCTAAATTTGAGATTCAACTATCTGATTGACCCTCCTTTCCAGAACCCCAGAATAGACCTTACCAGGGAGGCTTAAGAGTGTGATTCCTCTGTAGTTAGAACACACCCTCCGGTCCCCCTTTTTAAATAGGGAAACCACCACCCCAGTCTGCCAATCCAAGGGAACTCAAATGTCCACGCAATGCTGGAGAGCCGCGTTAACCAACACAGCCCCACAACATCCAGAGCCTTAAGGTACTCAGGGTGAATCTCATCCACCCCAGGGCCTTGCCACCGAGGAGCTTTTTAACAACCTTGGCAAACTCAGCACCAGAGATGGGAGAACCCGACTCAGAGTCCTCAAGCTCTGCTTCCGCAATGGAAGACGTGTTGGTGGGATTAAGAAGGTCTTCGAAGTATTACGCCCACCGATGCACAATGTCCCGAGTCGAGGTGAGCAGCGCACCACCCCCACTATAAACAGTGTTGGTACCTCACTGCTTCCCCCTCCTGAGACGCCAGCTGGTGGACCAGAATCGCTTCAAAGCCATACGGAAGTCTTTCTCTATGGCCTCTCCGAACTCTTCCCACGCCCATGTTTTTGCCGAAGCGACCAGCTGAGCCGCCTGCCGCTTCGACTGCCGGTACACATTAGCTGCTTCCGGAGTCCCACAGGCCAATAAAGCATGGTATGACTCCTTCTTCAGCTTGACGGCTTCCCTCACCGCTGGTGTCCACCAGTGTGTTAGAGGGTTGCCGCCGCGACATGCACTGACAACCTTGTGGCCATAGCTCCGACTAGCCGCCTCAACAATAGAAGCGCGGAACATGGTCCACTCAGACCCAATGTCCCCCGCCTCCCTCGGGACGTGTTCAAAGCTCTCCCAGAGGTGGGAGTTAAAGCTCTGTCTCACAGGGGACTCCGCCAGACGTTCCCAGCAAACCCTCACAATACGTTTGGACCTGCCAGGTCTGGCCGGCTTCCTCCCCCACCATCGGAGCCAACTCACCACCAGGTAGTGATCGGTGGAGAGCTCCGCCCCTCTCTTCACCCGAGTGTCCCGGACATGCGGCCGCAGATCAGATGAAACGACGACAACAAAGTCGATCATTGAACTGCGGCCTAGCTCAGGCTCCTTCTCCACCAGAGAGGTGACATTCCACGTCCCAAGAGCCAGCTTCTGCAGTCGAGGTTCCGAACGCAAAGGTCCCCGCCCTCTACCACCCGTTGCACAATGCACCCAACCACTTTGGCCCCTCCCATAGGTGGTGAACCCATCGGAAGGGGGACCCATATCGCCTCTTTGGCCTGGCTCCAGAGTGGGGCCCCGGTGACCCGCGTCCGGGTGAGGGAACACGAGATCCATTAATCTTACTCATCATAAGGGGGTATTGGGCTGCTGTTTGTCTGGTCCCTTACCTAGGACCTGTCTGCCTTGGGTGACCCTACTAGGGGCTTAAAGCCCCTGACAGCATAGCTCCTAGAATCATTGGGACGCTCAATCCCCTCCACCACAGTAAGGTGGCAGCCCCTCCCTGGGCTTAAAAACTTCTTTAATAACTTACTACTAATACCCTAGTAAAACGTAACCTTTTTTTAAACATAATATTTGTTTTCGTTTTACTCTGCCATTGTTCAATAGCGCTACGGGCTTTAGTACAGCGATAATAGGGAAGATTAATATTGATTTAAGGGTGCTTTGTGTAACATTAAGGTAAACTCAAGCTAATGTAAATAATAACACCCCAAATCTATTTGGGCTGTTATTCACCGGACAATACCAAACAGACCAAGAGTAATTTATGAACTTATGATGTCTTTGAATAGAGGCCTTATGTTCATAACTAACATTTAATTGTTTTATTTTGTGGTTCCAGATGAGTCACATCAATTGTTATAAGGTTTTCATGATTTGGTCCTTTTAGATCAGTTTTTATTTTGGTTTTGGCCATTGGCAAGACGCTCTCCATGGGGTAAGGGGTGCGTAGCAGTACAGAAGCTGCAGAGAAATGTGTTTTAAAATATGGCTCTGCTTCCTAGTCTGGACCCTGGTTTGTTGGCATTTTGGAGAATCAGTCCAGATTCCTGCAGCCTTGGCGTTCTGATCCTCGGCTGCAGAAGCTGGCTCTTGGGACGTGGAATGTCACCTCTCTGGTGGGGAAGGAGCCTGAGCTAGGTCGCGAGGTTGAGAGGTTCGGGCTAGAGATAGTCAGACTCACCTCGACGCATGGCTCTGGCACCAGTCTTCTTGAGAGGGTTTGGACATTCTTCCACTTTGGAGTTGCCCCTGGTGAGAGGCGCCAAGTTGGGGTGGACATACTTTTTGCCCCTCATCTCGGTGCCTGTACGTTGGGGTTCACCCCGGTGAACGAGAGGGTGGCCTCCCTCCGCATACGTGTGGGGGGACGGGTTCTGACTGTTGTTTGTGCGTATGCACCAAACAGCAGCTCAGATTACCCACCCTTTTTGGAGCCTTTGAAGGGGGTACTGGAGAGTGCCCCTCCTGGGGACTCCCTCGTTTTGCTTGAGGACTTCAACGCTCACGTGGGCAATGACAATGAGACCTGGAGAGGCATGGTTGAAAGGAATGGCCCACCTGATCTGAACTCGAGTGGTGTTCTGTTGTTGGACTTCTGTGCTCGTCATGGATTGTCCGTCACAAACACCATGTTAAAGCATAAGGGTGTACACATGTGCTCTTGGCACCAGGACACCCTAGGCCATAGTTCAATGATGGACTTTGTTGTCGTTTCATCTGATCTGCGGCTGCATGTCTTGGACACTCAGGTGAAGTGAGGGGCGGAGCTCTCCACCGACCACTACCTGGTGGTGAGCTGGCTCCGATGATGGGGGACGAAGCCAGTCAGACCTGGCAGGCCCAAACGTATTTTGAGGGTTTGCTGGGAACGTCTGGTGGAGTCCCCCACTAGGCGGAGCTTCAACTCCCACCTCCGGGAGAGCTTTGAACACGTCCCAAGGGAGGCGGGGGACATTGAGTCTGAGTGGACCATGTTCCGCGCCTCTATTGTCAAGGCGGCTAGTCGGAGCTATGGCCGCAAGGTTGTCAGTGCATGTCGTGGTGGCAACCCTCGAACACGTTGGTGGACACCAGCGGTGAGGGAAGCCGTCAAGCTGATGAACGAGTCCTATCGGGTTTTATTGGCCTGTGGGACTCCGGAAGCAGCTGATGTGTACCGGCCGTCGAAGCGGCAGGCGGCTCAGCTGGTCGCCGAGGCAAAGCTTGGGTATGGGCAACCTCAGCACCATCTCTGGTGCTGAGGTTGCCGAGGGTGTTAAAAAGTTCCCCTGGATTGGCAAACTAGTGTGGTGGACCCCCTATTTAAAAAGGGGGACCGGAGGGTGTGTTCCAACTACAGAGGAATCACACTCTTAAGCCTCCCTGGTAAAGTCTATTTTGGGGTTCTGGAAAGGATGGTCAGTCGGATAGTCGAATCTCGGATTTAGGAAGAGCAGTGTGGTGTTCGTCCTCGTCGTGGAACACTGGATCAACTCTATACCCTCAGCAGGATCCTGGAGGGGGCATGGGAGTTTGTCCAACCAGTCTACATGTGCTTTGTGGATCTGGAGAAAGCATTCGACCGTGTTCCTCTGGGGGTGCTGTGGGGGGTACTCCGGGAGTATGGAGTACCGGGCCCTTTAATAAGGGCTGTCAGGTCTCTGTATGACCGGTGTCTGGTCCGCGTAGCCGGCCGTAAGTCGGACTCGTTTCCGGTGAGAGTTGGACTCCGCCAAGGTTGCCCTTTGTCACCGATTCTGTTCATAACTTTTATGGACAAAATTTCTAGACGCAGCCAAGGTGTGGAGGGGGTCCGTTTTGGTGGCCTTAGGATTGCGTCTCTGCTATTCGCGGATGACGTGGTCCTATTGGCTTCAACAGGACGTGATCTACAGCTCTGTAGCGGTTCGCAGCCGAGTGCAAAGTGGCCGGGATGGAAATCAGTGCCTCCAAATCCGAGACCACGGCCCTGAGCCGGAAAAGGATAGAGTGCCTTCTCCGGATTGGGGAGGATGTGATACCCCTAGTGGAAGAGTTTAAGTATCTTGGGGTCTTGTTCACGAATGAGGGGAAGATGGAGCGGGAGATCGACAGGCGGATTGGTGTGGTGTCTGCTGTGAAGCGGGCGCTGTACCGATCCATTGTGGTAAAGAGAGAGCTGAGCCAAAAGGTGAAGCTCTCGAGTTCCCGGTCGATCTACGTTCCTACCCTCATCTATGGTCACAAACTTTGGGTCGTGACCGAAAGAACGAGACCCCGGACACAAGCGGCCGAAATGAGTTTTCTCCGTAGTGTGTCTGGGCTCTCCCTTAGAGATAGGGTCTCAGAGTAGAGCCGCTGTTCTGCCACGTCGAGAGGAGCCAGTTGAGGTAGCTCGGGCATCTGGTTAGGATGCTTCCTGGATGCCTCCCTGGTGAGGTGTTCAGGGCACGTCCCACCAGGAGGAGGCCCAGGGGAAGACCCAGGACACGCTGGAGAGACTATGTTTCTCGCCTGGCCTGGGAACGCCTTGGGATTCCCCCAGAGGAGCTGGCCCAAGTGGCTGGGGAGAGAAACGTCTGGCCTCCCTACTGAAGCTGCTACCCCCGCAATCCGACCCCGGATCAGCGGAAGACGATGGATGGATGGATGGATGGATTCCTTGAAAGAAGAGCTGCACCATCGAATGTGGGGTGGATGCTGTAGCCCACATTGTTTTCAGGACACCACCTAGACAACCAGCAGTTGAATAAAGATATGCGGCTAAACATGTCATCACTGGTCAAATCAGGCAGGGCCAAGAGAAAATTCTGCTATTGTCAACGCAACAGCTCTGCTCTAATACCGCTACGTGAAGCAAATCTTTGTGGCTCTGCGCTAGCTAAGGAAGTTGGACCTCCAAGTATTATACCCTCACCTCCAAAGCTACAAAAAAATCCATTTATTACATGTAATGTTATCACAAAAGGTGGCAGAGGAAAAATTTTACATCAGACACAGAGAGCAGGAGCTAGGGGGAGACATAAACAGTGATGGCTAGGCTAGGCTGGCGATCTCTTACCACACCGAGGAAAACAATTTTAACCCTTTGAGGCATGAGTTGCCAAATGTAACGTGTAGCAACGTAAAAGTGTTTTAAATGTGCTTATGTGTTAGAAACAGAGAGATGTCACAGCAAAGAGAATAAGAATAACATAAAGAGTCTGGATCACCAAACCACAATCCACAACACAAAATGTAGCAGCAGGGCACAGGAAGTGACGCAATATACCTTACCCAATCACTGATTTGAGTAAGTTCATAAACCTATCATTGAATTTGATACTACATACCTTGCTCCACTGGCTGTAGTAGCACCTGGATTGGGCTTTAGGACAACCATAGCTCCACAGGTCCAGGTTCTGAGAAAAATTAACTAAGCATTATTTGAATTTGAACTCCACTTTCATTCCCGATTATATGCTTGTACATAGGATTGATACAGAACTACAGATGTTTTTTTGTTTGTGCCACTGAACAGAGCAGGTTTTTCTTCTACTGCTTCCTGAAGTTTATCAGATTATGTTAATAATTAGAAGCCATATGTTTATAATGAAGTTAAGATGAAAGGAAAGATTTGAGTTAGAACATGCAGGAAAGTAAAAGCAAGGGTAAAAGGGTAGAACATTCATTATACTAATTTTTAAACATGCTCAACAAAACTTTGAACAGAACTTGGAATGTCTCATTTTAACAAGTCCTACTCTCAGCTACTATGGCATATTTGTTTTCTTCATAAATCTGTAGCAGTGAGCTCTTAGTGTTAGCTATGTTTTGGCCTGACATTTCCATCAGAAATACAAACACATAAGAAATAGACATTTCTAGTACCAGGACTGTTTGGTTTGTTACAAAAAACAACATTGACGTGACCAGGCAGTTACCTCAGGGCCATCCATCCATCCATCCATCCATCCATCCATCCATCCATTTTCTGACCCGCTTAATCCCTCATGGGGTCGCGGGGGTTGCTGGTGCCTATCTCCAGCATTTACCGGGCGAGAGGCATGGTACACCCTGGACAGGTCGCCAGTCTGTCGCAGGGCAACACAGAGATAAACAGGACAAACAACCATTCACACACACACTCACACCTAAGGCCAATTTAGAGAAGCCAATTAACCTAACAGTCATGTTTTTGGACTGTGGGAGGAAGCCATAATGCCCGGAGAGAACCCACGAATGCACAGGGAGAACATGCAAACTCCATGCAGAAAAATCCAGGCTTGGATTTGAACCCTGAACCTTCTTGCTGCAAGGCAACAATGCTACCCACTGCACAGCCCAATTAGTCCACTCATCTGCAGATAAGTTGATGAGATCGGCAACATCAACCTTCTGCCCCTCTATGTCTGCTTGGTCCACCACAGATGTAGCTTCAGGTGTTTGAAATTCTGGCTCAATCTTGCTAACAGAAAACAATAAACACAAGTTATGACAAAACTTTGAAAATAACATAAGAACCAGTATGTGCATGCCAAATTTTGCAAATACTTATTTGTGTGTGTAGAAACAGGTGCGCAAGTTGACAGTTCAACATGCAGCTTATGACAACACTATCCTTCAGTGTTAAGATTACAGACTCACTTCTATACAGAAAACCCCTGTTATTATCTTGAGCTGTCACTTTGTACATGTAGTATTAATTAATACTGTATATTCTTCAGTGATGGTATCAAGAAGTTACTTGATTGATCTGTAATACTTTATCCGCTGGTTGTGCTGCTCTTTTTACATCTTTCTTTCTCTTTCACCATTTCTCCTTTTTTCTTCTTTTCTACCTTCTTGTTTCAGTGTCGATATAACATGAAATATTCCCTGCGTTAATTATAATAAAGCTTCTTGCATGTATAAATCAAGCAGAGCACTATGGCGAATGTGGCAAGACTCCGCTTGTGAAAGTAAAATCTGTTGGGCCATTTTTGGGATTAAGACAACAATTTTTATTGCCACATTGCCATCAGGACACCATTAAGACAAAAAAAGTAATCACTATTATTTTGCGAAAGGCTTGACATTCTACAGATTGGTAAAACAGCAGGTGGGGAGTTGACGTGAATATTTATATCTCCAGGGACAATTATGTTGGCAGAAATAGTACAGAATGTTGAGAGAAGGTAGGACATCTCTTGGAAGAAAGATGAGTGTGGTTTAGGTGGCCAGTAGATGAGAAGTATTGTTGTAGAGAGAGAAGGCTTACATTTAAATACAAAGCATTCAAAAGACCACAGCTCAGGCTCACCAACTTTAGCAGCGACTTCGGGTGAAAGTCTCCTGATGGCAGGCAATAATGAATGGACATGGGAAACTCCGAGCAATGGTGAACTGGTATGTAGACATTCACTGGGGTCGGCAGAATCTGTACAAAGCGCATAAAATCCACGATATTTACAGCGATAGCACTAGTATTTTTTGGACGTTTTGGTAATACTGGTTGATAAACGTACTTTATATTGTACTGTGTAGCCTGGTTGTATAGCAACAACACAAGCAACAATTTTACACAAGGATTTTGGTCTGAGAAGCGGCGAACAAACAACGCTAGTGTTCTCTTTCAGTCCAGGTAGAACCAACGATCTAACATTTTGACTACTAAAACGGTAGAATAAAATCCTGAAATTATGGATTTTAGTTTTAGTGTGCCACTCCAAGAGTTTAAGTGGCCCCATCTGGCCAAACATTTCTGGAGGTGCCACTGCCTCGGAGCCAGTTAGTAGCTGTGTTTCATGCTATTTTGTTTAATGACACAGAACCAGTGCTGCTGCGGTCGGTCTGCTGCATCCCTTTGCGCTTGAATTTTGGTGTGCCTAGTTATTTTCCATGTAATGCGCACTTTTAAGGGTCATTTTAAGGATTTGTACAATTGGTGGCTCCACCTCAGACCAGTTGGCCCTCGTCCCACCGGGAGGAGGCCCAGGGGAAGACCCAGGACATGCTGGAGGGACTATGCCTCCTGGCTGGCCTGGGAACGCCTTGGGATTCCTCCTGAGGAGCTGGCCCAAGTGGCTGGGGAGAGGGACGTCTGGGCCTCCCTACTGAAGCTGCTACCCCCGCGACCCGACCCCGGATAAGCGGAAGAAGACGGACGGACGGACGGCACCTCAGACCCCTCCTTCCTCCTCTTCACACTAGGAGCACTTTACACTTTTTATTTATGCATTTTTTCACTGTTAATTCCTCGCTCGCAGTGCACCAATCAGGGAAAAACCATCCACCACCTCACCATCTCAAACGGGTATCATACTGGTACCAGACCTTACCAAATAGTAATTTTATTGTCACTTAAGATCCAGAGAAGTGTAAAGATGACGAAGGATTTTGTAAAAAAAAAAATTAAGCTTTGTACAATGGATGTCAATGGTTTACGATCTCACATATGAGATCTCACACGATCTCACACGATCTCACATGAAGGCAGTAGGCAAACTGCAGTGGGTCCAGGGTGGGGCTGACCACGGTGCGCAGCTGTGCTAGGATGACGCGCTCCATGGTCTTCATCAGGTGGGAGGTCAGGGTGACTGATCTGAAGTGGGCAGGTTCCCTGGCGTGCGGTGTTTTGGGAACCGGTACCACACAGGAGGTCTTCCACAGGGTGGGGACCACCCCCAGGCTGAGGCTCAGGTTGTAGGTGTAGCAGAGGACCTCACAGAGCTCATCTGCACAGGTCCTCAGCAGCCTGGGGGGGATGTCGTCCGGTCCTGCGGCTTTTCTCTGTTTAAGCCTCATCAGCTGCCCCCTCACCTGCATTGGTGTGACTGTGAGGTGGGAGGAAGGCAGGAGTATTTTCATCATCCTTGTCATCATTATTTAAAGAGCACTTTAACACAAAGTAAAACAAAATAACATCTAATAAAATGACTTGGGTACTCAACTATTTAAAACAATAATAATAATAATAATAATAATAACTAGAAAATTTCTGAAGAAATTTAGCAAGGCGCCTGCCACTTGGTGCGTACCGTATCGTCAGAAATAGCAACAGGAAGCAACACTGCAAATTTCAGCTTCCTACAGTCTTCACAGCCCCCGCAGCGGCCGTCGAAAGGTGCCATGTTAAGTCAATGGACCTCCTAGGAGCCTCTTGCTAGCAGCGTTGTCATGGAAACTCACTGACAGCTGCAGCCCTCTCTCTGTCTGTAAAGGCAGAAGAACCCTGGCTAAGCAGAAGTTGATAGGACCTTCCTAAAGCTACTTCTGGTTAGCAACAAGCTAATGGTTGGCCGCTAGCATGGCTGTGTTCAGTATCCCAGGTGATGTTACTCTGTTAGTTTGGTTGAAATCCTGTACTGAGAAGTGCCTAAAAAGGAAGAAAATCCTAAATTTCACCAAATCTGTCAAGCAGAAGTTTGTAGGAGCTTCATAGAGCTACTTCCGGTTAGCAACATGCTAACGTTAGCCGCTAACATAGTTGTGTTCAGTATCACCGGGTGAGTGTACTCTGTCAGTTTGGTCCAAATCCTGTACTGGGAAGTGCCTCAAATAGGGAGAAAATACGTTGTTTATAACGTTGCCATGGTAACTCAAAATGGCGGGTGGTAAAAAAAAATACTTCATGGGATCAGCACACATGTTTTAATATACACACTGTGGGGATTATAATACAAAACTCTTAGTCTCCCACGCCGGGAATTGATCCCACGACCTCTTGCATGCAAAGCCTGCACTTTCCATCTGAGCTATACTGGACCGCCATATATGGGCATGCAGTATTGGGACCATAAGGGGTTTAATCCCCCATTGAAAAGCATTGGATGTTTGACACCCCATAGCTGGGATATGCTTTATGCGACGTAGCCCAAATTTCTTGTGGAGCTTTCTCTCTAAAGTACGAACAGACTCTGTGAAGCAAACGTTGGCGAGACCTTCCTAGAGCTACTTCCGGTTAGCAACATGCTAACTGTTAGCCGCTAACATGGTTGTGTTTGGTATCACTGGGTGAGTGTACTCTGCTAGTTTGGTCCAAATCCTGTACTGGGAAGTGCCTCAAATAGGGGTGCCAATACTTAATGTCACCAAACGTGACCAAAGTTCATGGGTCAGATTGGCCTCCTTTAGCAACTCAGCCTCACCACATCTGGGCCCAGAACTCAACATTTGACCAAAATGACGTGTAGCACCATTTTCCACAGGTGGGTGGTGCTGTATTGGCCAATTGGGTCGTGTCTGGTTATCATGCCAGGTCCTGTTGGAAGCAAAGGCCCAATAGGAAAGCATTTGAAATCCCAAATGGTACAGAAAAGTGACACATGGCTGAAAGTCACATGAAAATTTTAAAATGTTAAGAGGAAGTGACTGTGCGAATTTCAGATTTCTACATTAATCACAGCCGCTGCAGTGAGCGATGAAAGTTGCCATTGTATCTAAATGGAGCATCTCCCTCTGGCCCTCAGAGTTCCGTCGTCATGGAAACTCACTCACACACCTGCAGCCTGCAGCAGCCGTCTACACAAGTGCAGACACTTTGGTCACAAAAAGTCCCATTGGATTATAATGGAGAACTTTGCCCCGAACAACGCTTCATATCTCCTGATCCATAAATGGTAGAGACGTAATTTTTTCTGCGTTTAGTTCGTAACGGATAGGGGAAGAAAAAAAGCTATCGATTTTAGCTAGAAAAAGTTTAATAAAGGCGTAAAAAATTATGATCTAAATGGGATTTTTATGGATTTTTAGAAATCCTCTAAAAAGGGTCCCGAACAAAGCGCTGTAACTCAAAAAGTATAAGAGATATCAAAATAATTCTTTCACCATGAGTATCAGCAGGCTTTTGAGGACCATGAACCTCACTTTTATGTTTGTACAAAAATCGGTGGAGACACAGCGACGATGTAAAAAAAGTGGTCGATGTGGGAAAATGCAGCTCCAAAGCGTTTTTAGGAATTTGCACATTCGCTACTCCCGAACAAATTGTTCCTGCGGAAAAACTGTAACAGTTATCCACAAAATTCCTTTTTTGTGAGTGCCAGAAGGGTTGGGACATTCATGTGTGAAAGTCTCATGTCTGTACATAAAACGGTTTAGGAGTAGCGACGATGCGAAAACATGTGATGTTTTGGATTTTTAGACGTCATTTTTCAAAACCGCTCCATAGGAAATGAATGGAGGAGGTTTCGGGTTTGTGTCGGTCTGGTCTGAGGTGATTTGCGAAAAATCTATAAATGCCACACTAATGAGGGTTACATTTCCCGAATCCTGACAAAAATACCTACGTTTTGATGTATAATTTGTCTACATAGAGTTAAAATTGAGCGAGTAAGGTCAAGTTGTTCGGAGTTTTGAAATCTTTAAAAAAGCTAGAGTGGGCCACTCTAGCGGTTGGAGAATTCCGTCATTGACTTTCATTGTAAACCACTTGTCTACCCAGTCATTTGGTGGGAGTAACGGAAAGGAAGTAAAATGTTTCCGAACAAAGACACGCACCTGATGATATCTGAAAAAATGCAAACTGGGGATATTATACTCATTTACCAGCTGCTCGAATGACATGAACACACTGTCCTTAAAAAGATCCCTCACCCGTTTAAATCCATTCCTGAACTATAATTTAAATGCTGTATCCACGAGTGAGGGTAGAAAGAATGCATTGGCCGAGATTGGCATAGAAGGCATAGCCTGTCTATATTTGAAGTGGGTTCTGAATTGGGACCATATTCGAAGTGAGTCCCTTACAATAGGGTTGTTTGTACGTCGCTGCTTACTGAGTGGCAATGGTGCACATACCACAGAAGGTAGAGACACAGGATAAGCACAATATTGTTCCATTTCAACCCATAAAAGGCCATTCCCCTCATAAGAAGAAGAGACCCAGTATATTAATTTATATATATTAGTTACCCAGTAATATTGCAAAAAATTTGGTAATGCTAGGCCTCAATCTTCTTTCTGTTTCTCAAGATGCACCCTCCTTATTCTTGGGACGGTCTAAGTGATTCGAGTTTTGATGGTCTCCTGGTCATTACCTCTATCTCTATCTACAGATTCTCTTTCTCATTCAATTCAGGACTTTCCACATGCCTTATCATCTAGGTCTATATTGAAAAACCTACAGTAAAGTAATGAAATGTTGATTCTGGATGTAGTGTAGGAATTCCTTCAATATAAACCAAAGAAAATTTTACATTACCTGCCAGAAGCTGGAAAAAATCTTTAAAAAACAGTATTTTCACACCTCACGTAGTAGCTCAAGGAAATATTTTAATCTAAATATTTTTGCCTAAATATTTTAGGCTAAAATGGGTAAACACTACTTATGGATTTTTGGGTAAACTAAATAGATAAGTGTTACATGTCATTGTTTCTGAAACGTCATTTTTCTGAGCTGCGTCTAAAAGGCCAGGAGCCACTACACCACTGCGGACAGCCACAGATCAGCTGCAAGGGGCAAACAACAGCTAACAATGTCAAGTTATATTTCTGTAACCAACGCAGTTATGTCCGCAGTAGCTACCGCAACCAGCACAAACAGCACAGCAGCAGCTGGAGCAAGCTCTACCGCCACTAACATCGGGAAATCAGACGGATTTGGATCCAATGCAACACTGCATGCGGAGGAGCTCTGGGGTATGAACATTAAAATTATTTCTAAGAGCATTAAAAGAGTATTAAAAAAAGCATTAAATTAGAGTTACTCATTCCTGTATAAACCCTGTGAGTGGGCGGGCCAGGCTGAGCCTAATAGGTTGGCTCCGCGGAGCCACATGACGGTGCAAGACGGTGACGAGAGGGGAGGGGAGGAGCAGCAAAGTGCTGTGACACAGACGGGGAGAATTAGGAGAATCTGCTGCATTCAGTGCGTGCAGGATAGAATAAAAAGTATCAATCTTTTTGCATGAGTATTGTTCAATATCAATACCAGCGTTGGTATCAATATATTGTTGATACTTGGATCAATCCCCCCACCTCTATCAGTAAGGTGGAGTTTTAATGATCTGTAATGATTAATACTAACAATTTGTTTATTAATTAGCAGTTATAAACTTAGTTATGCTGGAAAAGTGTGATCTGACCAGTTTAACTGGTCAGAATTCAGCAAACATTGATAACTCAAATTAAAATTGCAATTAGAGTTTTAATTCTTACCTCTTTATCACAAACCGATGAAAATGTCTCAGTTATTCAATTATCAACTCAACAAAGATGTACGTCTTTTGCTCTTAGAGACCATTCAACTTCTGGACCAAAATAACCACAAACAATTACTATTTCACACATTATGATTTATTAATATAATAATCCCTGTTACAGCAGTTATTGTAGTTAATAAAAACACTAGGAACACTACTCGCTACCCAAAAGAACATGCAAAGGAGATAAATAAAAATAAAACAAATAAAAAATGGATTAAATGAGAGGTAGCAATTCTTAATTCAATTTACAGTAGTTTAAGACTGATTGACATCACATTCAAGAAGTTGGCACTTTGACCTAGCAGAATTGAAAGACAAAATAGCTTTGAGATAGCACTACTGGAGTACCAAAACAGACCTGAAACCACATGGGGAACACCTCTGCGCCGCACAACTAGTCGCTAGCAGTCATGCACTGCTGGTTCCTAACTCCTGCTATTACCAATGACACTGCTAGTGGCAGCTAACTGATGTCACTTCACAACAAGCTAAGCTAACCGTTCAGAGCACCTTGCACCCTTCCAAGATGGCGACTATAACGACATATGACCTACTACCTTGCGTGATGCGTGAGGAGGAGGTCCTAATGATGTATCTAACGCACATGCCTGGTGTGGGCGGACTCTGAGTACGACGCGTTCTCACTCCTGAACAAAGGACTTCAAAGAAAAATGCAGGAAACCGAACATATTTCAGAAATATTTAGCACAGTTAAAACAAACTCCTTCTCGGAGTAATTAAGCATTAAACTAATTCCTAATAGGTTCTGCCCAGGCACAAATTATAATGGGTGAAAAGGGGAAAAAGGGGAAAGTCCTTTTTACTTGATGTTGCCTCAGTGAGGATGTCCGGCTTGTCCGTGGTTCCACCAGAGACTTCGAGCGGCCGTGAGGGGTAGAAGAAAAAAAGGAAAAACACACAGTCCCTGGGTGCTCTGCAATGTTTTGTTTGGCCAGAGCCAACTAACGGAGCTTGTGACGATCCAGTGGGATCGAAAATTAATTCAAATATTTTAAGTCGCGACCTCCTGTTTGGGAATACAGGGAGAAGTTTGATTCAGAAACTCTCTGACCAGCGAGAAGTCAAATCCTGTGCCGAGTGGGGGAAAAACAAAACGAGAGAAAGCTGTCCTGTTTCTTCTTAATTTGGCTGCTCGCCAGCAAGAAGGGAGATTGTTACCCGTTTTCACCTTTTATGTCAGTTCCATGGCAACGACCTAAGACTCGGTGGGCTGGTTGTCAGGGGGACCTTGTTGCATGCTAGGAGCTGTAGTCTGTCACATCCTAATATGGCGTAACACTGTTGATGAAGTCTAAAATATATCCCTGCTTGTGTGTTGGCTGTTTAACATTTGAGTCAAACCAAAAATTTCTAAGTGTGTCACATGGTTCTTTTGCAACTCTATCTTCAGGGTTGTCAACGTGAATGTCACAATCAGCTCATACTACAGATAGGAGGTTATCTAAATCTTTTAAATCATTTGTAGGGTTTGTCTGTGCGCACTGGCTCTTAGGATGCTGACTTCAGTCCATGCCTTGTGAAGCTCCCCAAATTTTAAATGGATTTTACTTGAAAATACAATCAAGTCTTAAGTCATCCCTGTCTGTTGCACCTTTTCCTACCACCTTTCTTTCCACCTACCTTTTCTGGCTTCCCTTTCTTGTGGAGGGTATTAATGACTGGATAACTGGTAACGCAGCAATCTTACAAAACAATTGTGTAGGCCATAACATGGAATTTATGGATGTAGTGTTCTAATTTTCTGAGACACCAGATTATGGATTTTCGTTGTCTGTAAACCATAATTTTTAAAATTAAAAAGGCTTGACATTTTTAATTTTATGTGTAATGAACTCATTACACATTACACATCAGATTCACTTCCTGAAAATAGTGACAAAATATTTAAGGTCCTGGGTTCGAGTCCACCCTGGGTCTTTCTGCATGGAGTTTGCATGTTCTCCCTGGCATGTTCTACGTGGGTTCTCTCCGGGATGTTCTACGTGGGTTCTCCCCGGGTACTCCGGCTTCCTCCCACAGTCCAAAAACATTTCTGTTAGGTTAACTAGCCTCTCTAAATTCTTCTTTGGTGTGCGTGAATGATTGTTTGTCCTGTCTGTCTCTGTGTTACCCTGCAACAGACTGGCAACATGTCCAGGGTGTACCCCGCCTCTCGCCCATTGACAACTGGAGATAAGCACCAGCAACCCTCGCGACCCCACTGGGGATAAGCGTGTAGGAAAAGGGATGGAATTTCCCAGGTGTATTTTTTAGAGTATGTGGCTCTTGAGAACAACAGGGACTCTTGTTTTACTGATAATTTTCATACCTGTGTATGCAAGATGGTCCACAAACAAATTTTTGCGACCTATATTGTGAGTCTACCACTTGTAATTTCTTCTCACTGTGGCCATCAGATAAACTAAACTTACTTCAGGTGTACTGCTTTCCACATAAGATTAGCTACCAAAACACAACATTGTACTGCAACATCCCCCATGTTACTGGAAGTTGCACCCACAGTCAATCCTTTTGCATTACTGTGAAAAATAAGGTAAGTAAGAATTAGAGCAATTTGTCAACCTTACCACTGAGCTTACTGGTTTTCTTTCAGGTGGTGGTTCGGGGATGGAGTAATCAGGGTCTCCGTGATGAACTCTACATCCAGCTGTGCCGGCAAACTACAGAGAACTTCCGATATGATAGCCTGGAGCGTGGTTGGGAGCTAATGGCCATCTGTCTAGCCTTCTTCCCCCCAACACCTCATTTCCACGCCTACCTGGAGGGTTACATCTACAGGCACATGGACCCACTGAATGACACCAAGGGTAAACAAGTGACACTGACATTCAGCTGTTGATGTTTGTGCTGTTCAGGTTTTTGAGGTGGATCATGCTGTTGAGATGGAACATGAGGGTCCTACACTACCTGGAAAATGGTGCAATAAAAAAGAAATGTTGGTGTAGAAGCCGATGCAGGAGTTTAATCTAAGGCCAACAAACAGGATGTCTGCCAGCAGAGTGGAAGAGCCAGACTTTCTCATGACAGTGACAGCGGTCACATTTCCATCAATGTTTCTTAATGTGCATTTTGAAGTATTACATTAAAAGGGATTGATGGAAACGGTAAAATTCAAATTAACTAACTAAATTTCGCAAACTTATTTACACTCGCTTGAAGTGGTTTTTGACTTTTTCTAAAAACAGTAAATGTGCTAAAGAGAAGATGGAAACACATTTGTCGACTCTTTGTCGAGATCTAACGTAGCAAACGTTTGCCTCACATGACTGATCAACTGTTCCTGTTACCGCCATCTTCTTGGATCTTCCCATAACGCTTGAAAACAGGTCTGGAAGCAACAACAGCTATGTATGGACCGCTGAGGAGATGCAAGCATTTCTAAGTCTCATGCATAAAAAAATAAAATAATTAAAACTCACACAATTATAGCCTCGCTCCATTACTGATCTGTGGTATGTGCTGGTTATAGTCGGGGAGCCAAAGTCCCAAAATGGGTTGAACCTGACATGGTCTGCCATACTTTGTGTATTTGTGTCTTTTCTGTCAATTATGACCCTAAGCACCAATAATTGGCATTTTAGTGCATGCACCATTTATTTTTTTATTTTGTCAAAAACAAGTGTCATTTAGTTACAATACTTAAATAAGGAGCTTGTTATATTTTAAACCCCCCCATTAAAACTTTTTTTCGTAACAAGCTGTTGCTGGGTTAAAACAATTATCTTAGAAATTGGCAAAATGTATTAAATACGATGATATTTGTTCTGAAGCTATAACTATCCACAAGGTGGTGCCACAGGGCTCTCTATTAGGTCCTCTTCTATTCATAATTTACATAAATGAGTTAGAACAGAATGCATCTGATGCAGATCTGCATTTTTATGCAGATGACAGTTATTCATTGCACTGGATCCACTCTTACACATGCCATTGAACTTTTGCAGAAACCCTTTGTCATTATCCAATGTTCTTCATTTAATTGCATTTTATTTATATAGCGCCAATTCATGAAACGTCATCTCAAGGCACTTTCCAAAGTCAAATTCAATCAGATTATACAGTTTGGGTCAGATTATACATATTGGTAAAAAAAACCTCCTATCTAAGGGAACCCAATTGATTGCATCAAGTCTTGAAAAGCAGTATTCACTCCTCCTGAAGAAGCGTAATGCCACAGGGAGTCGTCTGCATTGTCCATGGCTTTGCAGCAATCCCTCATACCGTGCAAGCGTGAAGCGACAGTGGAAAGAAAAACTCCCCTTTAACGGGAAGGAAAACATCTAGCAGAACCCGACTCAGTATGAACGGTCATCTGCCTCGACCGACTGAGGGTTAGAGAAGACAAAGCAGAGACACACCAGAAGAGAAAAAGAAGCACAGAAGCACACATTGAACCAGTAATCTGTTCTACATTAGATGGTAATAGCAGGTCTTCCCTGGATGATGTCACAGCTAAAAGAATGCCAGACCAGGTGTACCTACTAAGTTGTACCTAAATATTAGGCCCGAGCAGCAAAGTGCTGCGAAGGCCTATTGTATCTGTAGTGTTAATTATTAGGCCCGAGCAGCAAAGCGCTGCGAAGGCCTATTGTATCTGTAGTGTTAATTATTATTAGGCCCGAGCAGCTAAGCGCTGTGTAGGCCTATTGTATCTGTATTGTAAATTATTATTATTATTCTGCCCCCCTAAAGAGGGGCCTTTTTGGAGGCTTTATCATTTTCAAAAACTCACCAAACTTGGCCGATGCATGGAGACTATTTAAAAATTTTGTACTTTAAGATAGTCACAAAAATCTACACCACAACGTACAACCGGTCCATTGTAGTGAAGAGAGAGCTGAGCCAAAAGGCGAAGCTCTCAATTTACCAGTCAATCTACGTTCCTACCCTCATCTATGGTCATGAGCTTTGGGTCGTGACCGAAAGAACGAGATCCCGGATACAAGCGGCCGAAATGAGTTTTCTCTGTGGTGTGTCTTGGCTCTCCCTTAGAGATAGGGTGAGGAGCTCAGTCATCTGGGGAGGACTCAGAGTAGAGCCGCTGCTCCTTCACGTCGAGAGGAGCCAGTTGAGGTGGCTCGGGCATCGGGTCAGGATGCCTCCTGGATGCCTCCCTAGTGAGGTGTTCCGGGCACGTCCCACCGGGAGGAGGCCCAGGGGAAGACCCAGGACACGCTGGAGAGACTATGTCTCTCGGCTGGCCTGGGAACGCCTTGGGATTCCCCCGGAGGAGCTGGCCCAAGTGGCCGGGGAGAGGGACGTCTGGGCCTCCCTACTGAAGCTGCTACCCCCGCGACCTGACCCCGGATAAGTGCTGCCCAGTGCGTTCTTGTGAATCGGCCGGTAGACGGGCGGGAAAAATACGTGACAGCTTCTGCGGTGGCTGGCGACTGGCATTGCGTGAACCCCCACGTTGGCCAATAGGCCAGAGTGGCGCTTGGCTGCGAGGGCCGATAGACGCTGCTTGCGGCTTTAATTGTATTTTATTTTTTGTCTGCACCATCAACACCAAGTCAAATTCCTTGTAAGTGCAAACCTAACTGGTGATTAAACTTGATTCTGATTCTGATTCTGATGAAGAAAAAAATAGAGAGAACAAAATGTTAAACGCTGAAATGACGACACGCAATGCAAATTGGAGAACAGTAGAACTCCGTAGAGTGAGAGAAATAGGCCCTGATGTCGTCCAGCAGCCTAAGCCTAAACCGGCATAACTATAGAGATAGCTCAGGGTAACATGAGCCACTCTAACTATAAGCTTTGTCAAAAAGGAACGTTTTAAGCTTAGTCTTATTAAATTTGAAACTCGTTCTTAATACAGTTAAAACTAAATTGATGTAATTTTTCAGATCCAGGGACCTTAAAAGATCCCCTCCGTGCCCTCTTCTGGAGGAAATTAAATAGAAAATTATTAGATATCTGGGCATCTTGATCAATGACTCCCTAATTTTAATGTGGAAAGTTCTTGTAGAAAACCTTTGGAAAAAAAAGACTTGAATTAAAGTTAGGTTTACATTTTTGAAACAAGCTGTTTTTTCCATATGCTTCTAAAAAGCGGCTTATCACTGCAACTTTTATGTCTGTGTTGGACCATGAAGGTCTTTTATACATACATTTTATACGTCCCAATGTCTTAGAATGCTTGACTCTGTGTCTTTTCTCTGAGGTTCATCACAAACTGCAAAATGTCAACACCATTGTGATTTGTGATTTGATTCATGGGAAGGGTGGATAGGTTTGGCTTCTCAAAGGAATTCTCATTGATTAACCTTTATATACAAGGCATTATAGGACTTCTGGCAGCCCATATCTGTACTGCAATCGCACTGAGAATGTCAACTCATAACCTTTGATCACACAATTTGCTGCTTCTTTCTGTCCCTTTTGCTCGCACTGAGTTGGTCAAGAAAGATTTTGTTCACTCAGCAGCCTCCTGTGGAACTTGCTTCAGAAAACATTGGAATTAACTCATCTTATCTCACTGAGTTCTTTTACTTCCAAACTAAAAGTTATTCAGGCTGATTCAATGACATGTACCTGTTTTTCATTGTTTGATATTTTCTTTTAACCATGTAACTTTCTGTGTGCCTATTTGTTGCTGCCTCTTGGCCAGGACTCCCTTGAAAAGGGGTTTTTAATCTCCTGGTTAAATAAAGGTTAAATAAGAAAAATCTCTGGACTGCACAAGAAAGATTGGCAATACTTGTTGTCATTACTGAACAATTACGACTTGCCCATTAGCAGCACACTGAAAAGCTCTCTCACCCAGGCAATGCACTGTTTGCCCCTCTCCCATCAGGTAAACGCTTCAGAAGCCTCAGTGGCAAAACAAATAAGCTTAGAAACAGCTTCTTCCCAAGAGCTGTGATGGCAATCACCCCCTAATGTAAGACTTGCAGTCCAATGCTTTAAAATCACCCACACTGTTTCTAGCCCGTCATACAATCACCTTAATGTTACAGCCTACTTGCACACTATCATTGTTCAAAAAGCACCCTACTACTGTCAGGATGCAGCGTGAGGGCTGCATGCTGAGCCTCTCTCCCTCTCTCTCTCGTTACTGCGCAGCCTGATGGGTTTCACCTGGCAGGCTGCAATCAACTCGCTACTGCTTCCACCTGGTTCCACCCCTATTTAAACATACCTCTTTCTGCTCTCGTTGCCGGCCCGTAGTGTTCACTCCCGTTCAGTCTCAGCCTGTTTTCATCCTCTGCTGCGCCTCTGTCCAGAGATCTTCCCACGTCTGGTTGCCAGAGTTCCTGCGCCCGCACCTCCAAGAATCCTCTCGGCTGCACGGTGAAATCTTCAGCAACCAGAGATTTTCCCACGTCTGGTTGCCAGAGTTCCTGCGCCCGCGCCTATCTGCACCTACAAGAATCCTCTCGGCTGCACGGTGAAATCTACAAGCAACCAGAGATTTTCCCACGTCTGGTTGCCAGAGTTCCTGCGCCCACGCCTATCTGCACCTCCAAGAATCCTCTCGGCTGCACGGTGAAATCTACAGCAGCCTCAACATTCTCCAGTCCAGCAACTCAGTTCAACGTTCTCCAGTCCAGCAACTCGGCTCAACGCTCTCAAGTCCTCCGCTCCCGAGTCTCCTCCGGGTCAGTCTCCCCGTGCTCCTCCTGCTAGCCAGCTTCCGCACCCTTCACCTCCGTCCATAAGACTCTGGTTCCTCTCGTCATTTCACCCATCATTCTGTACAATAAAACTCACTTCAAGAACAAGCTCTGTGTGTGCGTGCTGTGTCCGGGTTCATCCAAAGACAAATCATGACAATTACGGGCCAGCCAAAGGATGAACCCGAGCACGCACAGAGCCTAGGTGCGGAAGCTGGTAGGATCCGCCCCGCCTCAGTTCCTGTCTGCGTGCCCAACTTCCCGTCTGCGTGCTCAAGTCCTGTCTGCGTGCTCAGCTTCCCGTCCGTGTCTCAAGATCCCCGCTCTCGACTTCCTGTCTGTGTCTCCAGTTCCTCCCTGCGATCTCTAGTTCCTGTCTGCGTGTTCAAGTTCCCACCCTAGATCTAGTTTCCTAGTTTAGCGTTATTTTTCCAGATTTATTTTCCAGATTCTCGTTTTTTAGTTAGACATCCAGTTCTCTAGTTTCAGTTGTTGTTTTGAGTTATTTTGGTCCCGAGGTTTTGAGTTATTTAACATTCTTTGGTTTACAGTTTTCTAGTGTTCCTTTAGAGTTCTTAGTTTGATTGTTCTGCTTTCTGAGAATTTATTTGGGTTGAATCTTAGTTTGGTTTATCTAGGAATTTTGAGTTTCGGAATTATTCAGGAGTTTTTTTCCGCTTTCCTTAAAAGTATTTGAGTTTCTGTTTTGCTTTAGGGTATATTTTCAGTTCGGTCCAATTGTTCTAGGTTTCCCTTTAGGCTTTCGAATTTTGGTTCTGAATTTTTAGTTTTCACCTTAGATTTCCTGTTTTGCTCGTGTTCCTATTTTTAGCTGTAGTTATCTAGTTTTTCATCAGTTTGGTTGAACCTGCCCTCGTCTCCTTGTTTTGCTTGGTTTTGTGGTTTGGCTCTGGGTTTCGGTCCCCCTCCTAGTTTTCTGGTTTATTTTGGTTTTTCCATTTAGCCCCTGTAGTTCCCCCGAGTCCTGTCTTAGTCTTGTTGCCTCCGTCTTAGTCTTGTTGCCTCCGTCCTAGTCTCGTAGCCTCCGTCCTAGTCTTGTAGCCACCGTCTTAGTCTTGTAGCCACCGTCTTAGTCTAGTAGTCCCTGTCTTAGTATAGTAGTCCATTGTTTTCCCTGGCCTAGTCCTCCTGTCATGTCTTCCTCTGTGTTTAGGCGCTGCCAGAGCCCTCCGGCGCTTCTAGTCACCGGCTGAGCCCTCTGGCGCACCCGCCTGTTGCTGCCCAGCGCATGCAAGCCGCCACCAGAGCCCTCCGGCGCTCCCTTGTCGCCGGCTGAGCCTCTGGTGCGATCGGCCAGTTGCTGCTCGGCGCATTCCCTGATTCTGGCGTGTTAGAACGCCTTCCGTTCGTGTTTTCCGGCGTGTTAAGACGCCCTCCGTTCGTGTTTCCTGGCGTGTTAGGACGCCCTCCGTTCGTGTTTCCCGGCATATTAGGACGCCTTCTATTCGTGTTTCCTGGCGTGTTAAGACGCCCCCGTTCATGTTCCGGCGTGTTAGGACGCCCTCCGTTCTTGCTTCCCCTGGCGTTCCCATACGCCAGTTCTTTTCCCCAGGTGTTGCCATACACTAATTGTGCTCTAGCGTTCCTATACGCCGTTGAGCCCTAGTGTTATGGTCCACCTATATCTATCTCTGGCGTTTCCTTACGCCAGTTCTTTCCCTGGCGTTTTCATACGCCCGTCCTCCTCCCTGGCTTATCTGTATGCTAGTTGTGCTCCACCGTTTCCGTACGCTGTTGAGCCCTAGCATATCAGTACGCCCGCACTTACCCCTTGGCGCTGCCATGCGCCCGTTCTGCCTCGGCGTTTTCCTCACGCCCCGGCAATCTCTTCTTAGCGCCCCGGCGTTTCCCTCATGCCCCGGCGAGTCTCTCCTTTCCCCCCCGGCGTTTCCCTCACGCCCCGGCGAGTTACTTACTTTTGCGCCCCGGCGTTTCCCTCACGCCCCGGCGAGTCTCTCCTTTGCACCCCGGCGTTTCCCTCACGCCCCGGCGAGTTGCTTACCTTGCGCCCCGGCGTTTTCCTCACGCCCCGGCGATCTCTTCCCTAGCGCCCCGGCGTTTCCCTCACGCCCCGGCGAGTCTTTCCCTTGTGCCCCGGCGGTTCCCTCACGCCCCGGCGATCTCGTCCCTTGGGCCCCAGCGCTTCCCTCTCGCTCCGGCATTGTCTTCCCTTTGGCGTTTCCATACGCCCGTTCCTTCCCCTTGGCGTTCCCATACGCCCGTTCCTTGCCCTTGGCGTTCCCATACGCCCGTTCCTTGCCCTTGGCGTTCCCATACGCCCGTTCCTTGCCCTTGGCGTTCCCATACGCCCGTTCCTTGCCCTTGGCGTTCCCATACGCCCGTTCCTTGCCCTTGGCGTTCCCATACGCCCGTTCCTTGCCCTTGGCGTTCCCATACGCCCGTTCCTTGCTCTTGGCGTTTTCGCACACCCTTTCCTTTCCCCCGGTGTCTCTGTACGTTATTGTGCTCCAGTGTTTTCTTGCGCTGTTGAGCTCTGACGTGTCAGTCCGCCTGTCCTTTCCCCCTTGGCGTTTCATACGCCCGTTACCTTCCTTAGCGCTGCTGTTGGCCCGTCCCTTCCCTTTGGCGTTTCCTTACGCCCGTTCCTCCCCCTTGGCCTTTTCGTACGCCCGTTCCTTGGCGTTTCTGTACGCCCGTTCCTTGGCGTTTCCGTACGCCCGACCCTTCCCTTTTGGCGTTGTGTACGCCCGACCCTTCCCTTTTGGCGTTGTGTACGCCCGTTCTTTCCCTTTGGCGCTGTGTTGCGCCGTTCCTCCCCTTTGGCGCTGTGTTGCGCCCGCTCTTTCCCCCGGCGCTGTCAAGCGCTCGCTTTTTCCCCCGGCGCTGTCAAGCGCTCGCTTTTTCCCCCGGCGCTGTCAAGCGCTCGCTCTTTCCCCCGGCGCTGTCAAGCGCTCGCTCTTTCCCCCGGCGCTGTCAAGCGCTCGCTCTTTCCCCCCGCGCTGTCAAGCGCTCGTACCTTCCCTGATGTGCCGCGCCCTAGTTGTGCTCTGGCACATCAGTGTCCTTTAGCTCCTTGGTTCCCCCGTGTTCTCTAGCTCCTTGGGTCCCCCCATGTTCTCTAGCTCCTTGGTTCCCCCCGTGTTCTCTAGCTCCTTGGGTTCCTCCGTGTTCTCTAGCTCCTTGGGTTCCTCCGTGTTCTCTAGCTCCTTGGTCCCCTAGTGTTCTCTAGCTCCTTGGTCCCCTGTATTCTCTAGCTCCTTGGTTCCCAGTGTTCTCTAGCTCCTTGGTCCCCTAGTGTTCTCTGACCCCTTTGGTTCCCCTAGTGTTCTCTGGCCCCTTTGGTTCCCCTAGTGTTCTCTGGCCCCTTTGGTTCCCCTAGTGTTCTCTGACCCCTTTGGGTCCCCTAGTGTTCTCTGACCCCTTTGGGTCCCCTAGTGTTCTCTGACCCCTTTGGGTCCCCTAGTGTTCTCTGGTCCCTTTGGTTCCCCTAGTGTTCTCTGGTCCCTTTGGTTCCCCTAGTGTTCTCTGGTCCCTTTGGTGCTTGCTGGCTCTTTGGTCTCTCAGTTTGACTCTTGCCCGCCTTCCTAGGCCCCCTCCACCCACCCAGCGTGGAGATTCTGGGCCGTCCGGTGTCCGGCCTTGGGGGGGGGGGGGTACTGTCAGGATGCAGCGTGAGGGCTGCATGCTGAGCCTCTCTCCCTCTCTCTCTCGTTACTGCGCAGCCTGATGGGTTTCACCTGGCAGGCTGCAATCAACTCGCTACTGCTTCCACCTGGTTCCACCCCTATTTAAACATACCTCTTTCTGCTCTCGTTGCCGGCCCGTAGTGTTCACTCCCGTTCAGTCTCAGCCTGTTTTCATCCTCTGCTGCGCCTCTGTCCAGAGATCTTCCCACGTCTGGTTGCCAGAGTTCCTGCGCCCGCACCTCCAAGAATCCTCTCGGCTGCACGGTGAAATCTTCAGCAACCAGAGATTTTCCCACGTCTGGTTGCCAGAGTTCCTGCGCCCGTGCCTATCTGCACCTCCAAGAATCCTCTCGGCTGCACGGTGAAATCTACAGCAGCCTCAACGTTCTCCAGTCCAGCAACTCAGTTCAACGTTCTCCAGTCCAGCAACTCGACTCAACGCTCTCAAGTCCTCCGCTCCCGAGTCTCCTCCGGGTCAGTCTCCCCGTGCTCCTCCTGCTAGCCAGCTTCCGCACCCTTCACCTCCGTCCATAAGACTCTGGTTCCTCTCGTCATTTCACCCATCATTCTGTACAATAAAACTCACTTCAAGAACAAGCTCTGT
This sequence comes from Fundulus heteroclitus, assembly GCF_011125445.2. Classification (NCBI taxonomy): domain Eukaryota; kingdom Metazoa; phylum Chordata; class Actinopteri; order Cyprinodontiformes; family Fundulidae; genus Fundulus; species Fundulus heteroclitus. The sequence continues at coordinate 1,010,328 of NW_023396868.1, read as the reverse complement.
GTGTGCGTGCTGTGTCCGGGTTCATCCAAAGACAAATCATGACAACTACCTCATCATATGTTATCTGTGACTCTCCTGAATGGCAAAATTTGTTTAACCCTAGTTCATTGCATGTTTATTTGTCAGTTTTTGCCTCATTATGTGTAAGGTGAACCGGAGTGGCCAAAGAGAAATTTTGTCACGGTGACAAATTAAATATTCTTAATTCTTTTTTTTTTTAGATGTGTGATCCATGCTAGTTTTTAACCTGTTTATTACAGCCATACACTGTATATCAACTTCTGATGACACTACGCTTTGCAGAGCCTGGTTAATATGCTGCAAACCAGAAGGTGGAATCATGCCTAACTCTTTTTTGCGATATTTTAAAGTTCGCTAAAAATTGACAGAGGATTTGAGAAGATAGAGTATATACATAAAAAGAACACAGACGCTCTGATCTAGAAGTAGTTTCTATGTGAGAGAAAAATAGTACTACCTACTTTAGTGGCTTCATCTAGGAGAAAATCACAGCTCAGCAGATAACTGAGCCAGTTTTTAGGTCTAGAGCAGGGATTCCCAAAGTGCACCCCTGGGGGTGCATGAGCTGCCACTAGGGGGTGTGCCAGCTAAAAACTGTAATGGCGGTCTGACTGTGTTTTTTTCCCCACACAATAAAGACGTGTAAATAAACATTTCCTTTGTAAAACTTAAAATCAAAAACTGTAAATTTAATAAATAAATAAAATGTATTGTAATGATCCGTATTAGACTTTATTGCTAAGTGCTGTTGCACACTTACTGTTTCTTTAAGTTAGGTTGTTTTGGGGTTATACCAGAAGAAATGTGGGGCTTCTGGGGGGAGGAGTGGTGGTTCAGCGGACTGGCAGGGTGAAAGCTGTCCCGTTCTGTTCGTCCTAAAATAAAGTGTTAGCAGCAAAACTTCTGTCTGGTGCTTGGATTTAATATGATGAAAGAGAGTTGGAGGCAACAGAGGAGAGAATTGCAACGGATCCAGGAGAAGAAAACAAGCGAGAATCAGAAAATGTCTCTTTCTCTCTCCTCCTGACATTACGTCGTTTACGTAAGAGGAAAAATAGAATTCAGGCCGAAAGTTTTATTTACAAGATTAAAATCGAGTGACTCAGTCTCTCTATCGATCGTGCAGCACCTACAAACACTGATGCTCATGCTACCGTGATTGAAACAGTGAGAAGCGCTAATGTGCATGACAGGCCCAGACCTCTGCAGCCATCGCTGTTGCTGGGTGGGAATTAGTGCTAGACGCGGTTTCTTGTTCACTCACAGAGATGTAGTACTTTTCATTGTGATTCAGACAGGTGCAGTTCATTTTAAAGATTCGGTTTTAGTGCATATTCAGACAGAAACAGGGAAACCGGAGGTGAGTCTGCTGGGAGCTGAGGTGTGCTACCGTGGGCGCGTTTACCTGCTAAAGGTAACTGCTGTGAAACAATCAGGAAATAACAGCTTTATGGAGCACTCTGTTATTGTTACTCTGTGCTGCTCTACCAAAAGTGTCTCTCTCTCGCTCGTCGCTCGCTCGTCATCGGACTATGGACACAAATCAAATCTCTAAGTGTTTCTATTTTGCGGCGAAAACTGTGAGTCAGACAGATTTAGAAGCTGGTACAGTTTTGTCCGTGAATCCACCTGGAGGTATATATATATATATATATATATATATATATATATATATATATATATATATATATATATCTTTATTGAAGATTGGGGGTGCTTCAACCTAGTTGGGACACGGAAGGGTGTGCCCGGCTAAAAAAGTTTGGGAACCCCTGGTCTAAAGGATGAAAAAGAACATATACAGTTAGTCACAGTGAAAGTTTAGCCAGTAGCTGTGTTCACAAGAGAAACAGGGCTAAACACTGAAAGACAGGGCCACCTGTCGCATCTATAGGAGAACATCAAGTTTTTGCCATCATTAGCTCAGCTGATGCCCATTGTTGTACAGGGTTCATGCTTCTATTTAGGTTGAAATAATTTAATATCCTGAACTCAAACAGGAGCTCTTCTAATTGGTGCAACTTTCTCTCTTTTTGTGTTCAAGGGGTTGCCATTAGCAGCTATGCCAAATACTGCTACAGGAAACTGATGAAAGCTGCGTTGACTGGAGCCAAGAAGGTAGGGGTTAACCATTGATCAGAAAGTTTAGTTGGAGAGATGTGTTTGAATCTGATAAGGTGGAATTTTCAAATTCCCGGTCCCCTTCCTAATTCTGGAAGTGATGTATCGGACCTTCAGAGAGTAGGCACCTAAGACCCAAATAGAACAGTATGCATACCTATTATGACAGAATTAATTTCCGATTTTCCCTGGAGAATAAGATATCCCAACCTATAAATTTAAACTTTATTCAGATATCCCTGAATCAATATCAGCGATGTATTGTCATGCAATATCTGTGTAACCAGGAGATTTTATATTTCATACCTGACGAGGGGTTCTTATTTCCCCAACCTGAAAGATTTCCTTTTAAATGTATGATCCAACCTGTAATTATTCATTCAGTTAACACATCATATGACCATAGGAGTCTTAAACCAGATTGACAGCAATGTCCTTTACAGATGGATGTAACCTGTTAGGTGTTGGCCTGTCAGGTGCTGGCCCGTACTGACCCGATTAAACCACATCTCTGCATTTCCTTTCAACCTGACCGCATGCAAGGTTCTTTCAACCACCTGGTAGGGCCCTGTGAATCTTGGCTCCAACATTCTTTTGATGACCTTAAAGCAAACCCAGTCGGCGTCTGGGGGGGGGGGGGGGGGGGGGTGCATCTCCTTCTCCTTCCTTTGGATCTCCTTGTATTTCAGTTTATACCTCCAAGACAGTCTGTAACTGAGATGTGTCAAATTTTGCTAGTCACCTGTGGATCCCGGTGGTTGATGTTGGGCCCCGGAAAAGTCCTTCCAGTCTGCAACTTGTAGGGGGTGTATCCTGTAGTGTAATTAACTGAACACCCGATTGACCTCACAGCAAGAGGCAAAACATCAACCCATAATAATTTAGTCTGTGCTCAGATTTTAGCCAACTGGTTTTTCAGGTTTTAATTAATCATTTCCCTTGCCCTTTTGATTGGGGATAATACACCATACCAAACTTATGTTTTAGTCCTAAACTGGACTCTACTCATAGCAGGTCCTTATTCTTGAAGTGGGTTCAATTGTCCGTCCTTATCGTGCCTAGGAATGTAATGGTTAATGAGACATTTTATCACTGTTTTGCTGTCCTCTCCTTCCGCAGGCCTCTGGTCATCCTGTAAAAGCATCCACACACACACACACACACACACACACACACACACACACACACACACACACACACACACACACACATACAGATACTTAAAACCTCTGACAGGGATCATCATGTCTGTGTAATCCAGTATAATTTCTTTCTGGTTTGTAATCAAAGGAAATATTCCTGTAATGATGTCAAAGTCTTCCTTGGATTTAATTGACCACACATTGTACCACTTTTCACAAAATATTTCACCATATCCGACATGATTAGATGCAACCACTCCTTTGATTTTCTGACATCTGTTTGACATCCACGTGTCCTACTTCCTGTGCTTCAAAGTTCAAAGTTCCCCTTTTAATCCTGGAGGAAACACAATCCTCCATCAAGTCCTTTACAGCACCCTTCCTGCTCTAATGCTCCCCTGAGACTGCTGTTGTTATTAACTATGTCTAAAACAACAACCTTCTGTAAACTATTGTCTCACCTAGGGGCCTTCAATAGAACTGGCTTCCAAATCTGGTCTCACCTTCTCCATCCTGGACACCAGCTCCTCATATTAATGGGGTTCACAATCAGTTATGCCATCTGCCATATTTATGTCTTCGTGCATGAATGTGATGTTGGGTAACTCTAAGGTTTTGGACAGCTCTTTGAGTACAGTCATAGTGAAACTTTGTGAATTTACACAAGCCACCACACTATGAGTTGTCAAAACATAGAAAATATATCTCATGACTAGGGCGTTCTTTGGTGGCTCAGTGGTTAGCGTGCACAACCCATGTACAGAGGCCTTAGTCCTTGACACGACCGACCCAGGTTCGACTCTGACCTGTGGTCCTTTGCTGCATGTCTCCCCCTCTCTCGTAGCCCCTTTCCTGTCAGCCCACTGTTACAAAAACAAGCCACTAGGGCTGTAAAAACCTCAAAAAATAAAATTATGGCTGTCAGTATTAACGCATTAACTTTGTTAGACCATAACGGCAAAAATGTTTTAACGGGTGTTAATCGCTTTTAACATTTTTTTTTTCCTGCAGTGCTCTCCAGATTGTATTTTTTTGCCCTTGGCGCTTTCCATAGTTCCAAGATTGCTGGAGACTGTAGCAAAACAGACCCGCATTCAATGTTGCGAAGCCCACTTATTTCATGCGACTTTGGGCTTCTTTTTTCTAAAGTCGCTGGTAAATTTCATGAGTTGCGGGTTACCGTTTTTTTTTTTGGGGCTTGTTTCTGAAAGTGAAGTCGCTATTTGGACACAGTGAGTATAACCAGCCGAAATATCCCTCCACCTCATAACGCGCAGGAGCGCATCCTCTTCTCGACTGACATAGAAGCTGAGGGAATAAAGACAGCGGAAGCAGCTCTGCCCGTGTCTTTATTTACACATTTGTTTATACATTGTGTAAACATCAGGACGTTATCATTAGTGATTTAGCCATTATAGGCCAGAGTTTAAACATTTTATGGCTTCAGAATAAAAAATTAAAATATTTTTTGTACAAGCATGTTTTTACTAGTGTCATTTATTGCAAAATTGCATATTAAAATGCCCAAATAGGCTTTTACACTTTCAGAAATAAAAAGAAAAAATATGCAATTAATTTACGATTAATCTTGAGTTAACTATTGAAATTATGCAATTAATTGCGATTAAACTTCTATCTATCTATCTATATATATATATATATATATATATATATATATACAATGACTAAATGAGCAGTCTTTTTAAATCAATCTGGCTATTCCTGTTGCATGTTGTGTGCATTGGGGTGATGTTTTTTCCATGTTATCCAACATTACAGATATGTACATTAACACTCTTCTCTCTCCCCCTCCCCCATTTACAGCTAGTTTTGTTTTTCTTTCTTGTCAAAGAAAAACAGTAAAGAGTTGTCAGGAAGAGTCAACTCAGCTGCAGATGCTAGTCTTTCTTAAAGTGGGACGAGCACTACTTCAGCTTCCTGAATCCAAATCAAAACATTATTCAATTTTCTCATACCTTGCATCTTCACAGGGTCCCTCAAAGGTTGCGTGAGATCAGTGTAACCCCAGGTTACACTGCTCCAGAGCAGGCTTATTTCATGTAAACAAGATTAGATCACGGCTGTATAAGCGGGGGAGATAGGGTAGTCTGTTGTAGCCATGTCCATTGTTACGACTGCAACCTGTTGCAGAAGGTGCAAGAATAATTTGCATAGTTTTTCGAATTAATCGCGTATTCCGCAATAGACAGGATCCTTTAGCGGAGCGCGACAGTGTAATTGTAGTAAGATTTTCTTGGTGGCTGTTATAAACAGACAAACACATCATTTAACAGTGGCTTTTAAAGAGGAAAAAGTGGTGTTGGAGCCATAAATCTAAAATATTTAAGTTATTTGTATGATGGTTTGCTTTTTGTTTTTATCCTATAGTAAGAAGATTTGTTCGGGCCATTTTATTGTGAAGTTTAGTTTACTTTGAAAGGCTTGCTTCCTGTCGAGCCGTATATTGTATTAGAAAAAACTATGGATGGATTATGTAGCCACGGACCAATACAGTTTTACCGTGTAAACTGTGGATTACTTGGAAAAGGAAAATTTAATTTTTTTATGGATAAAGTTTTTTTTTGTTCAAATTCTCAGTTTGCATGCGTCCTTTACTTCCCGTGTCTAAGGAATGACACTGAAATTTGGATCTCTTGACATAACAAGTGCCTTTTTAAAATAAAGTATAATAATTAAAGGCTACCATTTTGTAGAATATTCTTGTATTTCACTTTTACTTGTCCCCATGTTCTAGTGGGTCCCGTGGAGGCTCTGATATAAAAGAACAAAAGAAATATCAAATTATTAAAATGCAAAAATTCATACTGTAGAAAGTGATAGAAACATCTACCATGGACAGTATTTACGCATTAATTTGCCTGCTGCTTTTTGCCAGCCCTCTCTCCTGGCTTTAACAGATTTTTAAGGTGTTTTAATTAATGACTCAAATTCGGCATAACCTTCCATTAAAAGCTCGTGTTGTGCTTGGGAGAAAAACTGTGGGTGTTCTTTGGCCATGCTGAACAGCCAATAGCAGCGCTGCTGATCATTGTTTCTACTATCGATACATTTCCCCTTTTAAACAAACGCATGAACGCGCAGTTGTCTCAGATAACTCAATCCAGCCATACTAATTGTAAACAACAGGTGTGTTCGAAGAACCCAATTAGCCAGATCATGATTAGCCAGATGAAATCATCTTGGATGTGTCATTTGATCTCGGATGTTTTAAGCAACGTACGAAGAACGAACCCCTGGAATGTAGTTGTGACTGTAGCCAGTTAATCCCAAAAAACATGTTTTTCATGCGCTGTAGTTTGGGTTTGTTAGAATGCTCTGCTTGTGGCTGGAGGACATACTGGTTGTTCTTGCAGAAATAACACAGCCCAGGAAAGACACCTGTTTCCTGGCAACTTGCAATTTATCTTTACTGACCTTAAAACCATGTTGATAGAGATGTCTCAAAACTAACTCCTTGACCTGAAGGCAGATCGCATTGGTAGGGGAAGCCAACAGTGGGTTATCTAAATGAGAATGGTGTTTCTGGTCTGTAAAACATCTATCAAAACCTGATTAAAAATACCTGGTGATAGAGCAAATCCCTGTGGCCGTCTGGTGGAGCGTAGCTGACAACCTCCATAAGTGAATTAAAAAATATCTCTGCATTCTTCAGCCAATGGGAGACAGCATAACAGATTTGCCAAATCAATACATGTGTACCACTGGTGCAAGAGCTCCAAACTGGAAATGGCCACTTATGGATTAGGCACAGAAATTGTAGGTGTTTTGTTTTTAAAAACAGAATTAATAACTGTAAGATCATGTGGCATGCGATATTTACCAGTACCTTCCTTTTCCACTGGAAGAATAAATATCCAGGCTGAGACAGAGGGTTCTAAAACTCCAGGTGCAAGGAGGCCTGCAGTGATATTAGCACTCCCTTCCTCTGCTTAAGATTTATGGGGGTACTGGTTCACCCAAAGAGGAGGGTCAATAGTGACCTGAAATGAAGCTGGTGCACAAGAAATTAATCCCACCTCCGTGGACTTTCTGCCTATAGTTGTGATGGGAGAGAAGCCAACGACTCTGCTACTTCATGATGATCAGTACATTCCTGGCCATGGTAACGAATCAAAAGCTGCAACGCTGGTAGGAACCCAATCAGCGGCCTGAAGGGAACATTTTACCATGCCTCCTAATTCCTTTGCCTGGTGCTCAACATGGAGAGAAAGAGGAATATAAGGAAACATTTCATCTAACACCAAATACCATTATAGTTATTTAGAAGTTAGCATCACTGCAGCTGCCACGCCCTCAGGTGCCACATACATATTCCTAGAAGTGACTGGCTATGTTTTACCTTGAAGTTCTGCTGATAAAGATTTTTGATACCAGTCTGTGTGGTTCCTGTCACAGAACAGAGTGACGTGTGGCGGGTCAGGTGGGGAAGAGTAGGAACTCAGACTTTATATCCAGGGCTTCCATAGCTGAAACACTGAGAGAACACCAGTTGTAGCAGGCAACTGGTGTTCTCTCAGGTCACAACAGTAGACGCTGTTCTTTCCCTGAGAAGCTCCTCAGGGACACAGTCTTGGTCCACAACCCAGAGGCTGATGACTGTCTGGAAATGGTGGAATATGTGGCTCCAGTGTCCACTTAAAGTTCATGCAGTCATTTCCCACTTTCGCTGGCAGCATGGGGTCTGCTGTGCTTCTGCTGCTTTGGTCATCCCCAGGGGTGTATCAATACTGTCCATAGGGAGAGTTATCCCCTTGCTGGGGAACTGACCTTGTGGAGGTGGGACCACGTTAGGATTTGGTGGCACCATGCTGGGCTGACCTGCCGTTGGGATGAAACAGCCAACAACCACATGCCCAATGTCCAGGGCAACCACAGTTGTAGCACATGTGGACAGGTGCTGTCACAGGTCTGCTATATATCCATCTGCTTCCATGTCCAGGACTAACAGACCTGTAATTATATAGAGAATAGAGAGAAGAAGGAAGCAAACATCCTCCTTGGAGTGAATTAAACTGAGGTGACACCTTCAAGGTTGCATCTCCAAGAGATGCAACTGCTGATACCACCATATGTTCACTTTTTTCTTTTTTACTCACCACTTTTTGTTTTGCTTCCCATAATTGGAATTTAAATAACTGATCTTGTAATTCCTCATTTACTTGCTTTCTCTTCCTCTCCCCATCTTGAGCCACATGCAAATGATGCAGCAAATGTTTTTCCCAGCGAGCATATTCACAGCCAGGCATATCTGGATTTTGTTTCTTACTGAAGAGGGTACACCCATTAACACCGCTTCTCTAAATAATTCATCCAGATTGGACCTATCTCCTTTAGGTTTCACACCTGTGTGTGAGTTATGTATTCCTTTGGATGCTTTTGTGGGTCCCAGTGAAACTTGGGAACCGCTGCAGGGGTGGATAAGGGAAAACGATCTCTAACTTTCATCTGGCATGAAGAACATTTCAGCATCATTTTCAATATTATCTGCAGCAGAAGCAGGCACACGTGCTAAAATGGCTCTAAAATTGCCCAGGGCCAGTTTTGTGCCTTTGGTCAAATTATCTAATTCAGCAAGCCACAATCTCCCACCAGCAGCAATACTGGGCAGTTTATCCACCAGGGATTGCACATCACTAAATGAATAAGGAACATATTTTTCTGCCCCTAAAGTATTCTGTAACAAGGGCATCTGGGCTCTAGTGGGACTTTGAGAACATGTTTACATAGAATGATTTGAGATCTGTCCTTTAATACTCTCATATGTTCTGTTCCTGCTAAATTCTGCCGCTCTGCAATTTCAACTTCTGTAGTAAAAATATTCAAGTCATTAACATTTGTCAGAAATACTTCAACATCAGCTACTCCATCTGAAGATAACTCCAAAACTAATGTATGGCTAGATGTAGGGCTAATCAAATCTATCAAATCAGCAGGGTTGTCTTTTAGACAAACACCTTTGAGGTCCATTTTAACTTTAACTTTTGGTTATGTTGACTGGTGATTCCTAGCCTCGTGAGACCATCCTGATCTCGCGAGCTTTCAAGGTTTCACTCGCAGATCAGTCTGGCTACTCTCCGTTAAAGAAAATTTGGAGCCGTTCACCAAACGAACGTCCAATCAGCGTTGGCTTTGAGGCGGGTTGAGGTGTGACGCAACGGGAAGCGCGTCAGTTCAGTCTAAACAACATGGCGGCTTCAGCCGATGAAACTAGCGTTAGCGTGGCTATCGAGCAAGTTCTATTGGAATTACAGAGTATTTATTTGCTGAGCTAACGAGCCTTTACCTGCAGCAGCAAGAGTAGCTTGGCTTGTGGTTGTGTTTTCGTCGTCGCTCGTAACAGAGTGACGACGAATCTGATTGGTTCATTTGGCCCGTCTATCACCAACATAGGCCAATCAGCTAACCAGTATTTTCGCCCCTTCCCAAAATTACTTCAACGGAAGGTTTCCAGATGGATATGCGGAGCAAATCTATCTGGCGGAGTCAGGTTAGGTGATTCCTAGACCTACAATTAGCAGAAGTTGTTAGTGGGCTAATTATTGCTTTCTTTTGATCAATCTGATTTATCTCTGCTGTCTGGTGTTTTATATCTGAACATACAAAAGGACTGCCCCAAGAGGGGCCCTCACCATGTGGTTCTCAGCATCTGCTTTCGTCATCTGAGGAGTGGGGTGTAGACTAAGCGGTGGGCAGGACGTATCAACTGCCTGAGATCAATCCTCGCCTGACGTCAACAAGGTTCGGGGTGTGGGTGGAGTGATGGGCGACATGTTTGGTTTGTGGGTGTAGTTTAGAAATGCCTTGTTTCTGGGCTGTGTCTAGAAACTGTTAACTCTCCGACCAACACATCCAGGACTGGATAAAGTCCGGAGGAACAGCCGCTGTTCCTCCAATGGTTTGTAGATTTGGTAGAAAAGGAGAAACAAATGATCAGAGACAAACATTTAAAATATGCATGTTTATTACAATTGGAATCTCTTTCCAATTGGAGACAAAAACACTTACAAGTTTTATTTTAGTATGTTACTGACTTCCCTCTTCACAGCCATTATAAGCCCTTTGTCTGCTTGAACACTACCCAAACACATCTTTAATAGACTGACCAGCCCTCTACGGAATGTCAAGGGAGGGGGGAATCCTGCACAATCTCCAGGCGGCCATCTTCCCCAAACAAAGGCAATCTGTTCTTCCCTGCTAGGTACAAAAAACAATCGTAATTTATAGCTCAGGTCTGGTTTTAGGAGTTTACCCAAGATAACATTAAGAACCAGGAAACAACCTGACTGGCCTCTGCTTGAACAGATCTACTTTTTTCAAATTAATCAGCAAAAAAACCCATCCCAGGTCCAAGCCACAATTTAATGATGACAAGATAACTCTTTAGGCTTAATACATGTTAACACAGAAATTAATAGATTATATATTTCCATAAAATCCTCTACTGACGTAAACAACGCGAAGAAGAGGAGTGAACTAGAGAGATATTTTCTGATTCACACTCATTTTCTTCTCTTGGATCTGTTGCAATTCTCTCCTCTTTCCTCTGATTCCACCACTGGTCAGATCAGGCAGGGGACCAGAGAAAATTACGGAGTCCAACATTGTTTTAGCAAACTTACACACTGAAGCAACACCAACACCAACGATCGGCATGACCGGGTGTCATTACCGCCAGCGTGAATAACAATCTTACTGTATTTACGCTTATCCTTAGCCAGTAGTTTCAGATAGGATTCAATGTTGCCCGTTCTGGCCCCTGGCAGGCATTTGACTATGGTCCCTGGTGTCTCCAGCGCCACGTTTCTGACTATTGAGCTGCCAGTCACCAGGGTTGGCTTCTCAGTGGGTGTGTCACTGAGTGGCGAAAATTTGTTGGGCTGGTGGTGACTTGGGGGCTGGAATCTAGAGCTATGCTGGAATCTAGAGCTATGCTTCCTACGAACCGTCACCCAGCCGCCCTGGTTACCCGGTTGGTCGGGTGCTGCTGCTGGTGGACCGTTACGTGAAGTTACTCTATGTGGCTCAGCGCTAGCAAAGGGGCGACTATCAGATGGTTCTTCAATAGCACTGAGCTGGGTCTCCAATTCTGACACCCTCGCCTCCAAAGCTACAAAAACACTACATTTATTACATGTACCATTATCATTAAAGGAGGCAGAGGAATAACATAACATCTGACACGGAGAGCAGGAAATAGGGGAAGACTTAGACAGAGATGGAGGAGCGGAGGAAAGAGTAGGGGAGGAAGCCATTGTGTAGCTAAAGCTAGGCTAGCGCCCTCATACCATGCCAGAAAAGCAAACCGTGTGAAACACGAGGGGCTCCCAAGCGCGATGTGTTTTAAAAGTGCTTATGTGCTAGAAACAGATGTTACAGCAAATAGATTAAAGATAAAAGCGACAGAGTCTGGCGTAAAAGACAACAATTCACACCGTGACAACAGGAAGTGACACAATACGCCTTACCGGAAACAGGAAGTGACGGAAGGATAAGGGTTTGAGGCAAAATCAAGATTTAGTGAAATTTGCTGTGCAAGGTCTTTTGTCAATAAAACACCCAAATACTCCATTTATGACTGATGCCATTTAAATCAATAACTAGCCATTAATTGCTTTGAGGTATTAAAAAAGAAGGTCAAAATTTGTTTTTGTACATTTGTACATTGAGTGCATAACCAGAAAATATCCCAGAAGTTTCCAGAATGTTCATAAGCAGTGGGATACCAACTTCAGGATTTTCCATTGCTACAAGTACGTCATCCGCATATAGGCATATTTTGTTTTGCGCATGCCCTATTGTAAACCTGTCTCCTGCCTGATAACCTGAGCCACAGGCTCTATAAAATGGTTAAAGAGTAGCAGACTTAATGGACACCCTGCCAGAATTCTCTTTGCAGTGATTTAAGAGGTTCCCATAAATTTTCATTCTTGCTGTTGGTGAGAATTGATCTTATTCACTGAATAAATATATCACAGAACCCAAATCTCTTCATTACTTGAAAAAGGAACTCCCACCCTACACTCAGCATCAAGGCTGAGAAGGACCACGCTTCTATTTTCTTTACTTATAAATCAATAATATGAATGGCCCTTCTTATATTATCATGTGTTTGTCTATTACCAATGAAACCTGTCTGGTCCTCATTTATAAAAGAAGGTATCAAAATACTCAATCTTTTGGCTAATATTGCTGCGTATAGTTTCTAATCTGTATTTAAAACACAAATTGGCTTAAATACTGGCTGATCCGACCAGACTGACACACTGAGGAGGAGGGAAAGGGAACATCTACACAACAACTAAGACAACTAAACACAGTTAGTTTAAGGATTAAACTTTTCAATTCAATTCAATTCAGTTTTATTTATATAGCGCCAAATCATGAAACATGTCATCTCAAGGCACTTTACAAAGTAAAGTTAAATCATATTATACAGATTGGGTCAGATTATACAGATTGGTCAAAAAATTTCCTATATAAGTTATTTAATTTAGTTATTAGTTTTAAACTTTAAGACTAATAACTAAACAAAATTAACAAAATAAACAAATCACAAAAGCAAAAGAAAGATTATGGAACAGAATTAGAATGAGGACTCCATGGTCTTCTCCCCCCTAGTGGAACTCCAGATGGTACCAGGGGCGGATCCAGGATTTTTCAAAGGGGGGTGCGCACCTAAGGGTCATGTCAAGATGTGAGGCTAAATGACCAAAGAATGCCATCTTTACTCTTTCACACTACCCTAATTATTCATCTAAGGGTTTTTGAATTGATAATCATTTTAATGGATGAACATAAGTGCAATTAGCATTATTACGTTATTGTAATTGAAAAAGGATTTCTAAGACAAAATTTCTTGGTTTTTACAGCATGCACAAGGTTAAAAAGTAGTTTGAAGAAACTTATCCTTATCAACAATTAATTAAACAAAGATTTTCTTTATTTCCTGAAATTATATTTATTTAGTAAAATGGAATAAAAAGACCCAAGGACTTAAGAATGGTTTGGTATGGTTCAAATGATAAATGATTTTTTTAATATACATGTTTTTTAACAATTTATTTAATTCAAATAAACTACATTAAGAAAGAAATGACTTAAAAAGACCCAAGGTCTCAGAATAGTTTGTTATGGTTCAAGTGATAAAGGAGTTTTAAATATATTTTAACGAGATAAACTATGTTGAGGAGAAAAAAAACTTTAAAGTAAGTTAAACCAATGAACATGTATGGTGAAGTTAAGCCATAAGCCTATAATAGAACAGTAAGACTTGACAAAGAATATTGTTCTCTTCTACAACACCTTCAACTTTATGATTACAAATGTCAACCCTCTAGGATGCTTCTGGGCAAATATGTCAATGATTTTGTTGATGTCTAAATGAATGTCCTTGTGGACATACATAAGTAGCAAAGCCACAAACCTTTCTTGTCCCATTGTCGACCTCAGCAAAGTTTTTACTGCTTTAAGGCCCAAGTTACGTTCCACAGAAGCACTAGTAACAGGTATACCTGACAGAAGGTGAAGAATCATAGAAATGTTTGGGTAGCACTTCATATTTGTTATCCTTAAAATTTCAGGGAGAGAGCTGGGTTTTTCCACTGATGATGACCACTTTGTGTGCCACAACTTCATTTCCTGCTTGAATGTTGATCCTGATGGTAGATCATCTTTATGTGATGTAAAGATCTCTTTCTCACTCTCATCGTTCATCATATGCAAGTTGCTTGGAAATAGTTTTAATTGCGTTGTAATAACGCAAGATCTGAGCTGTGAGCAATTCAAATTCATGCTCGGACAGACTCTGCTTCAGAAACAAATTACAGGGGGGCATTACATTTTTCAGAGGGGCACACTTTAAAAAAAAAAATTTTACATTTAAAATGTAAAATGCCTGAAGCATTTTACATGCTTCAGGCTGAACAGTGGCTCTGTGACTATTCCTACAGTGCTAAGAAACAAACTCTCAATAAAATCCGTCCGTCCGTCTTCTTCCACTTATCCGGGGTTGGGTTTGCTGGGGTAACAGCTTCAGTAGGGAGGCCCAGACGTCCCTCTCATCAGCCACTTGGGCCAGCTCCTCCAGGGGAATCCCAAGGCATTCTCAGGCCAGCCGGGAGACATAGTCCCTCCAGAGTGTCCTGGGTCTCCCCCTGGGCGGGAGGACCAAAATCTAAAAAAATCTAACAAAAAGAAATAGTGTATTTAGTGTTACCAAATTAGGCAGGTTTCCACCCAATTAGGCTTCTTTTGAACACAATGAGCTGGAACTAAAATAGGTTATGGGCAGGTTGTAAAAAAATGGGAAGCTTTTCACATTTGTTGGGCTTTTAGAAAGAATTACTAACAAAATATATATCTAAATAGTTGTCTATGTCTGGAAGAAAACTAAAACCCTTTTAACAAAATGCCATCTCATTGAACTCATTTTACTGGTCAATTTATTTTTTAAATGAGTCGAATCTGACATCATCAATGAATAATAGTTATAATGAATAATATTGATTGTTATAATAAAACAAGAAAAGAATAATGGTTAATCAAGTGTCACTATGAAATTGTATTGGTCAATGTAAACTCCCCAAGAGGGTTTGAGTTCTACAGATCAACTTAAAAATATTTCATGGCTGTGTGAAAGAGAAATGTTTGATTGAGCTATATTTTGTAAGAGAAATTACATTTATATTAAGGTAGATGTATTACTCATGTTGGGAAGTTATTGATAAAAGTTTTTTTGTTTTTTTTTCCAGTTGATATATCATGATTGTTAAAGTGATCTTGTGTGTTATTTGGTTGACTGATTGTACATTTTGTGTACATTGTGGCATGTTCTCATGTGTTTCATACTTCTGCGCTTTTAACATAAGAGAGCTTGAGATTTAGGCTTGTTTTTTTTCTTTTTAGTTGGGCAGGTTTTATGCTGGTTTGGGATGGAAACTAACAGTGAGATACATCAACCTGTAGAGCTGTGTCTTGACTTAAATATCAAGCATTAGCATACATAAACATGAGCACTGGTGTCAGGCTGAACACTGACTGAAATAAAAATTCATACTAGAAGAGGTTCTGTAACTACAGCAGCTAGGCGCACAAGGATCAGAACAAAGCAGAGTTCCCTTTTACCTGAAGTAACCCAAGTTTCTTCAGTTTGGCAGTTTTCCTGCTTAGTTTAGCTCCTTGTGCTGAGGGTTAGCTGTCTAGCTAACCGTCCTAGCTGTCCTAACTAACCCTCCTAGCGTCAATGTTTACTCCAGTGTTGACTTCAATGCTGACGTTTCAAACAGAAATTAATAGCGCTGCTTCCAGCTCGCTCTCGCTTGCTTCTTTGTCTCTTCTTGTAATTATTCGGTAATCAGACCAAATATCCATCCCTCTCTACCGACACCGACAGTGACCAAAGCAACGCCGGGGCTGTGGTCATCCAGTGTCTCACCCAGTGTCCCGCCCCTCTCCAGCTGTAATTGGCTAGCATGTTGTCTTCAGTCGTTGATTTGATTGGTTGAATTGTTTGATTGACACATCAAAGATAGTACTAACAGAGCGATGGCCACTCCGAGGTAAAAAATAATAATAAATAGTACAAGTACAGCTTCCGCCCAATGCCCGCCCGCTCTAAAAAAATTATTTTGGTCTCCAAAAGGGGGTGCGCACGCCCCCCGAGCCCCTGCCTGTATCTGCCATTGGGTACCACCCAAGCAGTGAGTCAATCAGGGATTGGAGTGTGCCAGCTAGAGTCCTTTGCTTCAGCCCAGTTGAAGGCACTCCCCACAACACCAAAAAAGAAAGCACAAACAGATGTTAAGTATGTGACAGAATTAAATATACAAAAGTTAGCCAAATGTGCACGCTACAATGCACGCTAATGTCTTTCAGTATTGTCACACTAAAAATAAACAAATCAATGTATTTATAATGCAGTGTAGGTATGTGAAACTTAAAGTGAAAAAGTGGTTTGTGAGGTTACCTGGCCATCACGCTGGCCATCACACACACCCCCTCTTGGAAACTGTCGCTAGGACAGCGGGAGAGAAAGTCAGCCGTCACAATTTATTTCCCAGGGATGTACTGAACCTTAAACCGATATGGCTACATAGCCAGGTACCACCGGGTAATCCTTCCATTAGTGTCTTTCATGTGGTTTAGCCATTGAAGTGCCTTGTGGTCAGTCTGCAAGATAAACTTCCTCCCAAGAAGGTAGTACTTGAAGGAATCAAGTGCCCATTTGATGACCAAAGCTTCCTTCTCCACTGTGGCATAGCGCTCTTCTCGGGGTAGCAGCTTGCGACTGATGTAGGCTACAGGATGCTAGCCGTCCAATGATTCCTGCAGAAGCACTGCTCCAACACCCCTTTCAGAAGCATATGTTTGCAGTACAAAGTCCTTTTCAAAATCGTTACAATGGAGAACTGGATTCTCACTCAGCGATTGCTGGATGTCTTGAAAAGCTGCAACAGCTACCGGACTCCACTGAACCCGGTTTGGGCATTGTGAACTTGTCAAATCTGTCAAGGCAGCCGCTGTAGCAGAAAAGTTAGCAATAAGGCGATTGTAGACGTCAGCCATCCCAAGGAAGGATCTCAGCTGCTTTTTGGCCTGTGGAAGAGGAGCAGAAGCAATAGCTCTGACTTTATCAACTTGTGGCTTCATAACCCCACCTCCAACTGTGAAACCAAGGTACTGAGTCTCCATCTTGGCCAGGGAACATTTCCCTTGGTTGACTGTGAGAGCAGCTGACTTCAGTCGTTCCAACACTGTCCTCAGATGTGTCAGGTGTTCTTTCCAGGTTTCACTGTAAATGACAATGTCATCAAGATATGCACTGGTATAATCAGCAAGACCATACAGTACCCGGTCCATCAGTCTTTCAAAAGTGGCAGGTGCTCCATCTAGACCAAATGGCAGCACAGTGAACTCAGCCCCCATGATGTGCGGAAAGCTGTTAACTCCCCCGAGCCTTCACTGAGATGTAGCAGCACCACACTTCCCAAAGTGTGGTGCTGCTGTTAGGGGGGCACGAGTTGAAAAATGTAATGACGGTCTGACAGTATTCTCCACACAATAAAGACATCTAAATAAACATTTCGTTTGTAAAAATTAAAATAAAAAAACTGTAAATTTATTAAATAAATAAAAATTTATTCAGACAAAAAATATGCGTATTTAGAATTCTTCTTCTACATTTTATTTTAAGATCTCTTCTACGCATTGTACTGTATATGCACACCTAGCTTATGGCCTCCACTTCAATCATTCTCGCAAATATGCTCAACTGGCATAAATCAGGGAAACTGTCAGGTGAGACAACTCAGGTTAGTAATGAAGGAGGAGAGGAACCATGAGAGACCCTCTTCCTCTGATCTGTTCACCTTTTGAGATTTTGCAAGGTGCAAGGATTTTACAAAGTTGAGTTAACTTAAGAAATGCTTCTCACCTGGTGAGGATTAAAGAGGGGGATGAGTGAAAGACCGCTTTTAATACCCCTAGAGGACATTATGAGTATCTTGTGATGCCTTTTGGACTCACTAATGCCCCAGTTGTTTTTCAGGCCCTGATAAATGATGTGCTCCAGGACATGCTCAACAGATCCGTTTTTGTTTACTTGGATGCCATTCTGAACTTCTCGTCTGAGCAGTCCCACACTGCACAGCTTCGTAAGGTTCTCCAGCGTCTTCATCTACACAAGTTCTATGTGAAAGCAGAGAAGTGTGACTTCCATGTTCCCAGGGTGTCCTTCCTTGGCTTCATCGTGGGTAAGGGGGAGATGCAGATGGATCCAGCCAAGGTGGAGGCCGTTAGGGACTGGCCCGTCCCAACTTCGAGAATTGGAACACCCTACAGGCCTTGACCTCTCCTACTTCTAAGTTTCTGTGGTTCCCTCAGGCAGCTAATGCCTTCCAGGAACTGAAGAACAGGTTCACCTCTGCCCCAATCCTCACCATACCAGATCCTCAACTTCGGGTTGAGTGTATGCCTCGGACTCAGGAGTCGGGGCAGTTCTCTCTCAGCACTCAATAGGGGATAACCGGATTCACCCATGTGCCTACCTCTCTCGCAAACAATCTGCCAGTAAGAGAAACTATCATATTGGGGATCAGGAATTGTTGGCTATTAAGGTGCCACTACAGGAATGGCTTCCTTAGCTGGAGGGGGCTGAACTGCCATTTACTGTTTGGACTGATCACACGAACCTGGCATACCTTCGGAGGGCCAAGAAACTTGTTTTTTAGTCGATTTAACTTCAGTGTCCTATCGAACAGGTTCCAAGAACGCCAAACTAGATGCGCTGTCTCGCCTGCATGGCCTGACCTCCTCCTCATATCATTCTATCTTCATGTGTTGTGGGAGCACTGACTTGGAGCATGGAGAAGAGGGTCAAGCAAGCAGCAGCTGGGGTTCAGCCTCAGGACAGATGTCCTACTAACCGACTTATTGTTTTACCAGAGCTTAGGTCCCAGGTCATCCATTGGGCACATGCTTCCAGTTTCTCTTGTCACCCAGGGGTCAA
The DNA here is from genome assembly GCF_011125445.2 of Fundulus heteroclitus. Lineage (NCBI taxonomy): Eukaryota > Metazoa > Chordata > Actinopteri > Cyprinodontiformes > Fundulidae > Fundulus > Fundulus heteroclitus. The sequence goes on along the minus strand of NW_023396868.1, from coordinate 991,518 downwards.
ATGTACACTGTTTGTCATAGAGCAGCGGTTCTGGTGGTCGACTATGAATAAAGATGTTGCTGAGTATGGGGCGGCCTGTCCTGTCTGCGCCCAGCACAAGCCTTCCAACACCCGCTCTTCTGCAGCCACTACCAATCCCCAGTCGACCTTGGTCTCACATCTCTCTGGATTTTGTTACTGGACTGCCCGATTCAGAAGGTAATACCAACATTCTCCCTGTGGTTCGACAGGTTTTCAAAGATGGCTCACTTCATCCCTCTTGCTAAGTTGCCTTCAGCAAAGGAGACTGCTGAGGTTTTGATGTCTCATATGTTCAGGATTCATGGTTTCCCAGCTGACATAGTGTCTGATAGAGATCCTCAGTTTATTTCCCAATTTTGGAAGGCGTTTTGTTCCCTGTTAGGAGCTTCTGTCACTCTTTCATCAGGTTACCATTCTCAAACCAATGGCCAGTCAGAACGGCTAAATCAAGAATTAGAGACTGGTCTGTGCATCCTGGCCTCAAGGTGTCCTTCTTCCTGGAGTAAGCAGCTTATGTGGGTAGAGTTTGCCCACAACACCCTACCCTGTTTCTCCACTGGCCTGTCTCCGTTTCATTGCGTCCATGGCTATCAACCTCCTCTGTTTCCAGCCCTGGAGAAAGAGGATAATGTACCTTCTGCCCTTACTCTCATCCGACGCTGTTGTAGGACCTGGGCTTTGGTGCGTCGTATTCTCCTGAAACAGACCTCGACCTACAAAAGGGCTGCAGATCGACGCAGAGCTGTGGCATCTGTCTACAGAGTAGGCTAACGAGTCTGGTTGTCCCCTCAGAATCTAACCCTTAGCACAGACTCACGCAATTGTGGATGGAATTCTAAACAAAAATAACTGAATTCCCAGAGATGCTGAAGAAGGAGACGGTGGTGATGAAGTTCCAGCACTTTTATTGAGAAACAGAGCAGAGCTCACATAAATGGAAAGTAATCGCACCCCATGGTCCCGCTGCAGTCTGCGTCTGCCCTTTCTCTGCCTTTCTCGCTTTCGGCTCTCCCTAATACTGTACAGTGGCCTTGGCATGAGACAAAACAAAGACAGTCTATCCTAGACAATCATCATCCCGCACAAAAGCTACAACATTTGGCCTTGCACTCAGCAAACAGTGGATTTCATACAAGGACATCATGTCTCCAAGCCTCCTATATCCGAGTGTTCTGACCATGTCCGGATTTGTCGGACCATTTCCTGTGTTTGAGGTTATTAACCCTGTGGCTGTAAGACTCAAACTCCTCAGGACCATGAGATGTCATCCCACATTTCATGTCAGCCACACCAAGCCAGCTAGAGAGAGCAATTTGATCCCTGCCACCAAGGCTCCACCTACCCCCCAGATTATTGATGGTGAACCAGTCTACTCCTTTAGGAAGCTGCTGACTGTGAGACATTGGGGTTGTGGATGCCAATTCCTGGTCAATTGGGAGGGATTTGGTCCTGAGGAGAAATCATGGGAGTGAGCCAGTGACATTCTAGACCCATCCCTCATTCAATACTTTTATGATCAGCACTCAGACACTCCTGGTCTGTCTGGAGCTGGACTTTGTGGTAGGGGTAATGTCAGGGGTAGTCCTGATTAGATAGAAGTCACTTGTATTACCTATTCTTTTCACTTCCTGTTTTATTTTGTACTCATTTCCTGTCTCATTTTAGGCAGCAAGACTAAAACGAGACAGTTCCTCTCTGTAATCAGGATCTGCCACAGCCTAATGCCATTCACCTGGAGTTTGTGCTTCTCCTTTGTTTGTTGGCCTATTTAGTTCTCACACATGCAGCTTCCCTTTGCCAGTTCGTCTTTGTTCTTAGAGCCAAGCTTTCCAGCCTTTTGCCCATAGACTTAAGCTTTCTAGTGTTTTTTTACCCAGCCTGAACTTGGACCTTTATCTGCCTCTGTTTTTATTCCTCTGTTCTTACTGGATTTGTTTGCTGTTTGACCCAGGACTGTATTATAGATTGAGTTTGAATCCACTGTGTCAGGTCTTGCATTTTGGTCCTCTATTCCTGAGCCGCACAACACAAAATACCTGGATTGCTCTCTATTATTTGGGGGCCACTTCAACTTGGGTCTACTTGAGGAAATAGGTTGAATACAACAGGAACTCAGCGCAGTTGGCAATATAGTCAAACAATACATGAATGATTATGGTCTTTGCAATGCATGGCGATCTCTTAATCCTAACAGTAAGGAATATACTGTCATTTCAAATGTCCATCATTCTTACTCTCGTTTGGACTTTTTTAATTTCTTAATCAGCAGCTTGCTGCTGTCTAACATTTCAGATGCAGTGATAGGTCCTAATGCTGTCAGGGATCGTGCTCCTGTTTCTTTAACCTTAATAAATAAAAAAGTAACCCTACAAAACAAAAACTGGAGACTTATTACATTGTTTAAGGATGAAGAATTTATAAAAAAAAAATTTAAAAAGGGTGGGCTTCATGTTTGGAGTACAATGATTTACCAGGGATATCAGCATCTATCCTCTGGGAGGCAGGGAAAGCAGTGAGGAGAGGTAAAATAATTTTATTCTCATCAAAAATTAATTTTTTATTTGAAGACTTTGAATAGAAAACTTTGAACACAGCAATAAGTCAGGAAATTTCTTTGTTAATCAACTAAAATAAATTAATAAATCAATTGTATTTTGCAGTTACAGACTCAACAGGTATACGATCTACATGATCCTGAAAGTGTAAACAACACCTTCCGAGATTTCTACAAAACCTTATACACATTGCAGATAAACCCATCAGATAATGACATCAAGCAATTTCTGGATAAAATAACACTTCCTAAATTATCAGATAGTCAAACAATGACACTGTTTTCACCGCTGACAACAGTTGAAATTCAGCAAGCTCTAGAAGGCATGCCCAATAAAAAGGCTCCAGTTGCAAATGGATACCCAGCTGAGTTTTATAAAGAATCCTGGAATATTCTGGCACCAACATTCCACAAAATGTTGCAGGAAATTCAGGAAATTGGCAGATTTCCGGCTAATATGAATTCTGATACCATTAGTGTCCTACCAGCTATCGTCCCATATCCTTTTTAACGATGATATTAAAATAATCTGTAAAGCTCCTGCAAAACAATTAGATAAAGTCACTCACCTCATAATACAGCCTGATCAAATTGGTTTCATTAAAGGAAGGCAGTCATCTTCAGATGCACACAGATTACTTAATTTAATAGATTATTCCTATAGTAAAAATATAGAAACCAATATATTGTCTTTAGATGCAGAAAAAGCGTTTCATAGAGTTAATTGGAATTTAGTATTTGCAATTATACATAAATCTGGTTTTGGAATTTTTTTTTAATAAATTGGTTAAATATTTATACAGCTTCCCAACAGCATGTGTCAGGACAAATAACCAAACATCTTCCAGCATTTGTCTCCAGAGAGGCACTGGGCAGGGATGCCGCTTTCCCCTTCACTGTTTGCTATTTTTATTGAACCACTAGCAGCAACAATTAGACAAACTAGTGTTGTTAAAGGTATAAAATGCATGAAAATAGAACATAAAGTTTGTGTTTTTGCAGATGATGTATTACTCTATCTCCAGCACTCCAGTACTCTCTCAAGTAATCAGATTACTAAATTTTTTCTCAAAAGTCTCAGATTGCTCTATAAATTGGTCAAAATCTACCGAACTGCCAATTAACTGCTCATTACAGAAGTCCCTAGATTTATAACTGCAGTCAGGGAGTATTAAACATTTGGATATTACTGTCGTCTACATTGGCAGATTTACCAAAACTTAACCATATCCCTCTTAAAAAAAGATAAAAAAGGATATTTACAGATGAAAATCACTACCAATTTCACTATGGGTAGGGTTGCTTCAATTAAAATGATGGTTTTACCTAGAATTAATTACTTATTGTCAATGATCCCCAATAAACCATCATTCGACTTGTTGAAATCTCTGGACTCCTCCATCTCTAAATTTCTTTGGAAAGATAACCCCCCCCCCCCCCCCGTATCACCTACACACAGAACAGAAAATATGTGATAATATGCGGCGAGCTGGGGTGGGCATACTTGTTGCCCCCAATCTAGGTGCCTGTACGTTGGGGTTGAGCCCAGTGAAAGAGAGGGTGGGAGGAATGGCCCACCTGATCTGAACTTGAGTGGTGTTCTGTTGTTGGATTGTCCATCACAAACACCATGTTCAAGCACAAGGGTGTCCATATGTGCTCTTGGCACCAGGACACCCTAGGCCGTAGTTCAATGATCGACTTTGTTGTCGTTTCATCTGACCTACGGCCGCATGTCTTGGACACTCGGGTGAAGAGAGGGATGGAGCTCTCCACCGATCACTACCTGGTGGTGAGCTGGCTCCGATGGGGTGGGAGGAAGCCGGTCAGACCTGGCAGGCCCAAACGTATTATGAGGGTTTGCTGGGAACATCTGTTGGAGTCCCCCGTTAGACGGAGCTTTAACTCCCACCTCCGGGAGGCGGGGGACACTCGGCCAACACTCCCCTTTTATTGCTTGGATGTGAATCTGATAATTCATATTGTGTCTTTTATAACCAACTACAATATTTTTTTTATCAAAGTAAGGAAACAGATTTCTCTTCCAGGGTCCCGGTATCTTACTAGCTGGTAATCCAGCTTATGTCAAAAGTTAACAAAACCTTTTTAGTTCTTTAAAGTTAATTGTTATTTCATGTGTTTAAGGGTTTCATTTCTTGCATTAAGACAGCTTTTATGAACGTTTGACAGTTAAATTGGTGGATAAACACCCAAAAGAAATACTGCAACAGTAACACTTTATCAATTGGAAATATTGCTAAAGTATTACTTTAGCAATATTCCACATGTGGCCTCTGGTAATAAAGTCAAAAATGTTGGTTCTATTTTTGACAGGTCATTTAAATCCCATATTAAAAAGGTTTCCAGAGTTTCCTTCTTTCACCTTCTAAATTAGAAACATTCTGTCCAGAAGCAATGCTGAAAAACTATTCCATGCATTTGTTACTTCAAGGCTAGACTATTTTAATTCTTTACTACTATCAGGAAGTCCACAAAATGCAGTTTAAGTCTTCAACTGATCCAAAATGCTGCAGAAGGAGTTCTGATGAAAATCAACAAGAGGGATCATATTTCTCCAATTTTAGCTTTCCTTCACTGGCTTACTGTTAAATCAAAAATAGAATTTAAAATTCTTCTTCTAACGTATAAAGCCCTTAATAATCAAGCTCCATCATATATCAGAGCTCTGGTTACCCCTTATGTTCCTAACAGAGCACTTCACTCTCAGACTGCAGGTCTGCTGGTGGTTCCTAAAGTCTCAAAAAACAGAATGGGAGGCAGATCCTTTAGCTATCAGGCTCTTCTCCCGTGGAACCAACTCCTAGTTTTGTTCCGTGAGGCAGACACCCTGTCTACTTTTAAGACTAATCTTAAAACTTTCCTCTTTCCATCCATCTATCCATCGTCTTCCGCTTATCCTGGGTCGAGTCGCGGGGGTAGCAGCTTCAGTAGGGAGGCCCAGACGTCCCTCTCCCCAGCCACTTGGGCCACCTCCTCCGGGGGAATCCCAAGGTGTTCCCAGGCCAGCAGAGAAAACATAGTCTCTCCAGCGTGTCCTGGGTCTTCCCCTGGGCCTCCTCCCGGTGGGACGTGCCCAGAACACCTCACCAGGGAGGCGTCCAGGAGGCATCCTAACCAGATGCGTGAGCCACCTCAACTGGCTCCTCTCGACGTGAAGGAGCAGTGACTCTACTCTGAGTTCTCCCCGGATAACTGAGCTCCTCACCCTATCTCTAAGGGAGAGCTCACACACACTATGGAGAAAACTCATTTTGGCCGCTTGTATCCGGGATCTCGTTCTTTCGGTCACGACCCAAAGCTTGTGACCATAGATGAGGGTAGGAACGTAGATCGACCGGTACAGCGCCCGCTTCACAGCAGACGCCGCACCAATCCGCCTGTCGATCTCCCGCTCCATCTTCCCCTCATTCGTGAACAAGACCCCAAGATACTTGAACTTCTCCACTAGAAGCTGGCTCTTGGGACTTTCCTTTTTTAAAAAGCTTATAGTTAGAGTGGCTCATGTTACCCTGAGCTACCTCTATAGTTATGCTGCTATAGGTTTAGGCTACTGCAGGACATCAGGGTCTATTGTTCTTCAATTTTGAATGACTGTTGTAATTTCAGCTTTTAACTTTTTGATTTTTCTTTTTTCTTCATAGTAGGTACAACTGGTCTGGCGTTCTGTTAGCTGTGGCATCATCCAGGGAAGACAGATCACCCGCTACTACCATCTAATGTAGAACTTCTGTGCTTTTTTGTCTGTCTTGTTGTGTCTCTGCTCTGTCTTCTGTAACCCCCAGTCTGTCGAGGCAGATGACCGTTCATACTGAGCCCGGTTCTGCTGGAGGTTTTTCCTTCCCGTTAATGGGGAGTTTTTTTTCCCGCTGTCGCTTCATGCTTGCTCAGTAGGTAGGATTGCTGCAAAGCCATGGACAATGCAGACGACTCTCCCTGTGGCTCTACGCTTCTTCAAGAGAGAATGCTACTTGTCAAGACTTTGATGCAATGAACTGGTTCCCTTATATAGGAATTTTTTAACCAATCTGTATAATCTGATTGATTTTGACTTTGTAAAGTGCCTTGAGATGACATATTTCATGAATTGGCGCTATATAAATAACCAGGGCTCTCAACTCTCACGCATTGACCATGTGACACACGCATTTCACTAACTTCACACGCTCACACGCAACACATGACATTTCACACGCAAACATGGAATTTTTCTCACGCATAAAAATCACAAAGCCCGTTTGGGCTGCGGACGTCAAAACTCCGCCTTCTGCTGAGCTGTTTCGGCTTCTTTCACAACTTGTGGCCATCAGTAATTCCTGCTGCAGTTCATTAACAGAGCAGCAGGAAGAGCGATCAGAGTTATGAATAATTTTAGTCTTAACAGTGGTGAAAGCGAGCCGGTAAGGTCCTGTACCGCGTACACAGGAGGGGAGGGGGGAGAGCTGCTGCCAGATGACCAGTTCATTCAGAACCAGTCATGGCTGCACGCTGGATAATACACTGCATGAAAAGTGTGATTTCCGTCACTATGCGGCACTGTAGATTGTCGTGGAAGTTCAGGTTAACGGCTGTTCACGGTAATTTACAGGCAACACCGAAAACTGCCATGAAATGTCAGAAATTGACGTAGCAGTTGTCCCCCCATGACCCCCCTCCTCCTAATTCTAGGGGAGGCTTTAATATGTAAATGAAAATGCTGTGAGCTATACAAACGCAAATCAGTGTTGTAGGGGGAGGTTTCGCCTTTCTTAGCAAGACAGAGCTACATTTCTTCCTTAATGCAGACTTTAGCTGTGGGTGATTGTAGAATGGTATGTGACCACAAGTCTTACAAACCTTTGTGCCATCGCGTCTGAGCTCGTAGGTTTCAGTAAGCATGTATACTGTCATACATTTTGGACAAACCACATACTGTAAGAAGTTGTCACGGAGGACACCAGTCCATTTCCTCAAGGAGAATAAAGTCTTTGGAATATTGCTTGCAAAGGCAGTGAGGGAATTAGCACACACAGACAACATTTCCAAGTATCCACATGAAATGTTTGATGCACAGAAGAAGTGATGTGATGGCATTGTCAGAAATCTTGAAGGTTGATTGCCATGACAAAAGCATCATGGCCAGAAGTTTCATCAACAAGTCTCCTGGTTTTTCAGTTGTGGACTGATCACTTCGTAAAATGTGTTATTTAGTTAGAAGTTATAAATTTACTAAAGGCGGTGGCTGGAATTAATTGGGATGCAGATAGACAATCATTATTAAACATATATAGGGCTCTCATGAGATCAATAATACATTATGGCAGTTTTATTTATGGAGCAGCAGCTAAAACAACATTACAAAGAATAGATAGATTACAAAGTAGGGCTTTACGTATATGCACAGGAGCAGTGAAAACAACACCTATCAACGCTCTTTTAGTAGAGACTGGAGAAACTCCACTGGAATTCAGAAGAATGAAATTAGGTTTAGTATATTGGATGAAAATTAAAAGTAGTATGGATGAAAATGTAACTTCAACAATTTTACAAACTTGTTGGGAATGAAAGGACATGCCAAGAATGGAGTCTTAAAGGATTATTGGGAAATAAAGGAAATATAAAGGATATTTATAGATTAAGGAAAGCATTAACTATTTATTATTTATTATCTTCAGAATACAAAATTAACAAATAGAATTTAATAGATGTAAAACAGTGTTGCTACACACTCATGAACAGTAGTTGGCGGTATGCACCTTAAAGTTGCTTGCGATCCGCCATGATAGAGAAGAAGAAGAAGAAGAAGAAGAAGAAGACTTTTTTTTTTTTGACTTTTAACAAAACTTTAATTACAAAACGCCAGACAATTAAACAATTGAGTTAAAACCAAGTGTCATTTACATAAAATTCTTAAATAAGAAGCTTGTTAAATTGAAGTTCTTTTCTTTCAGACACTTCACATAAAATCTTTTTAAAACCCCACAACTGCATAAAATCCTCCATGTTCTGTGTGGCTCTGTGGAAGTGAAACTCCAGCCTAATTCTGGCTTTAACGTTGCACTTCCACAGAGCCACAGCATCAAGGTGAGGTCCTCCCTGCAGTCTGTCTCTACGGGACAAATAAATAGCCATCTTTGCCTCGCTGATTAAGAAGTTTAAAAGTCTGGCCTTTGCCTTATTATTTTTATTTTGGCACACTCCTCCAATAAATAAAGAAGTAGTAAAAACAGTGCCAAAAAGACTAAAAACATTTGTTGAAAGGCTAAAAATGGTCTTTAGTCTGTTACAGTCCATAAAAACATGAAAAACGTTCTCAGACAGACTGCAGAAAGGACACTCATTTAAAACAGCCCGATTAATAACGGATAAAAAAGAGTTTGTGGCGATGGCACCGTGTAAAATCCTCCATTGGAGATCACCAGTTCTCTTTTTAATTGGAGGCTTATATAAAGTCCTCCACTGGGGTGCTCTACCAGCAAGTCTATCAGTCCATACACAGACTGCGCGGTTCTCGAAGTGTCTTCGATTTATCGCTTTGGAGCAAACTCTATAAACAGTTTTCTGATCCATAGTGGATAAAACCATCTTCTGTGGGTCCAGGCTGGAGAGCAGAGGTCCACTTCTCTCCGGGAACCCAGGATCCAGGATCAGGCCAGGAAAGGAGTCCATCGGGTCTGGCTGGCTCTGTCTCTCACAGTAAGCACGGAGGAGGCTCCTCTCCTTGGCCGACATCTTTCCCCTCAAGAGGTCCAGGAAGCGCCGCACCAGCCTGGCAGACCGTACCCCCATCACGGAACCCATGGCCTCGACGTTGGAGAGGGACGGTCCTGCAGTCTCCACCAGCTGTTTCACAGTTGTTATCTTTGACCGGCGCAGCGCCTCCGACAGCCCTGGTCCAGCGCCGTCACACACGTCCAGCCTGGACCCACAGATTAAAGGCTCCTGTAAAAGCCAGTGCAGAGAGTTAGTCGTTTGGGATGGCTTTAAATTGAACAAGGTACATGATTTAAAAACACCCTGATAAAACCTCGGTAATCCCCTTAACTTTAAAATATTTAAATCAGTTAAAAACAGAGCCGCATCCAGCCCCAGGTTATTTACACCTCTAAAAATGCAGCTGGCCACGTCCCTCCACACTAAGTCAGAGGGCCCTGCCAAGTATTTCTGAACAAAACGTAATCTAAAAGCCACTGTTCTCCCGGCTAAGTGGACAAGGCCCTGGCCCCCCTCTTCTCTGGGTAAAAACAACACAGACTGTGGCACCCAATGAAAACCGTTCCAAAAAAAGTTGACCATTTTTGCTTGTATGTTGGCCAACAAACCAGACGGTGGGTCTAAACAGGAAAGTTTGTGCCACAGCTGAGATGCTACAAGGTTATTTAAAACCAAAACCCTTCCCCTGTATGACATGTGGGAGTGTAGCCATCTCCACTTTTCTAGTTTACATTCTATTTTCTGTTCCATGTTTTCCCAGTTCTTTTTTTCAGTGTTTTCATTGCCTAAAAACAGACCAAGATATTTAAAACCATCTTTTTTCCATAAAAGTCCCTGAGGGAGAACTGGGAGCCCATCACGCCATTCGCCCACTGCCAGGGCTTCACTTTTTCCCCAGTTCACCCTCGCAGAAGATAAAACAGAGAACTTAGTTGTTATCTCGTTCAGTACGTTGACATCTTGCTGGTTTTTAGTAAAAACAACAACGTCATCAGCATAGGCAGATAAAACCACTCTACTATTAAAACCAGGTAAAACCAAACCATGAACAGTAGAACGTATCTTTTGAAGCAGGGGTTCCAGGGAGAGCGCGTAGAGCATCCCGGACATGGCGCAGCCTTGGCGCACACCTCTACGCACCCTAAAAGGAGCACACAGACCACCGTTAATCTTTAGCATACTCTCAATGCCACTGTACATCACCTGGATCTTGGCGATCAGACCAGCGCCGAACCCAAACCTCTCCATAGTTTTCCACAGGAAGCCGTGTTCGACGCGATCAAACGCCTTTTCTTGATCTAATGCGATCAAGCCCGTTCTTAAACCCAATGAACCGGAGACCTCCAAAACTTCCCGAATTAGGTAGACGTTATCTACCATGGACCTGCCGGGGACGCAGTAGGTCTGGTCCCGGTGGATGACCTGCTCCATAGCTTCTCTCAGCCGCGTTGCCAAGGCTTTGGAGAGGATCTTGTAGTCGGTGCAGAAGAGAGACACAGGGCGCCAGTTCTTAATGTCTTGCAGGTTCCCTTTCTTGGGCAGGAGGGTGATGACTGCCCTGCGGCACGAAAGCGGGAGTGAACCAGCGGCCAAACTCTCATTATAGACCTCCAGTAGGTCTTCCGCCAGGATGTCCCAGTAGGCTTTGAAAAACTCTACTGTAAGACCATCGATGCCTGGGGCCTTCTGGCCCTGCATATTCAGGAGGGCTGTATGGAGCTCTTGTACCCCCAGGGGGCGCTCCAGCTGTAGGTTGGTCTCCTCAGAGACCTGGGGCAGCCCACCACAGAACTCCCCAAACAGCTCCTCATTCTCCTTATACTCACTCTCAAACAGAGAGGAGTAAAACTCAACAGCCCTCCTCCTGATCTGGCCCGGTTCACTCACCTGCTGCCCTGTGTCAGATAGTAAGGAATGGATCACCTTCCTCTGCCCGCGTTTCCTCTCCAAGCTGAAGAAGAAGCTAGAGGGAGCATCCATCTCTGTGATGTTCTGAACCCGCGACCTGACCAACACGCCTTGGACTTTAGACTCCAGCAGGTTGGCTAAAACTAGCCTTTTGGATTTGAGAGCTTCAATATGCTCTCAATTTCCTGTGGACTCACTTAAATGTTCTAGTTCCACTATATTCATCTCCAGATCTCTGATAGATCTGGTGACGTCACGAGTGACATTAAGAGTATGCTGTTGACAAAGTTGTTTTATTTGAACTTTTCCATGGTCCTACCACCTCCTTAGACAAGTAAAATCACCCTTTCTTTGTCTAAAAACAGTCCAAAAATAACTTAAAGCTTCTCTGAAACTACGATCATGAGTTAAAACCAGATTAAAATGCCAGTAGGCGCTTTTAGGTAAAATGTTTGTTATAAAAACATTCCCTAAAAGCAAAGAGTGGTCTGTAAAAGCTACTGGTAAAATCTGACATGCTTTAAACACATTAAAATGATATTTAAAACAATAAAAACGGTCAATACGTGCTAAAGAGAGGCGGTTTTCTTTACTGTGGGACCAAGTGTACTGTCTGGAGCCTGTGTGCATCCTCCTCCACACGTCCACCAGGCCGTGAGACGAGACAAGCTGCTGCATGGCTTGCTGGGAAGCTTGGTGAGGCTCTTTATGATTCCGGTCTAACAATTCGTTTTCTGTACAATTAAAATCCCCACCTAAAAAAACATAATCATCAGACCCGCAATCTCCCAACCTCTCCCCAATTTTCTCTAAAAAACGCTTCCTCTCTGCACCGACGTTAGGAGCATAAATATTGATAAAAACCACGTTAAAATGGTCAAACTGAGCTTTTACTAAAAGACACCTTCCCTGGATGATACTTTCTACATTAAAAGAGTTTGGGGTGAAAGCTGAGGAAAAGAGGAGGCCCACCCCAGAACTCTGGGAGGTGCCGTGGCTAAAAAAAGCTTCTCCCTTCCATTCCTTGCGCCAGTCTGCTTCATTGCTAATATCACTGTGCGTCTCTTGTAAAAATAAAACACTAATTCTTTTCTGTTTTGCTATTTCATAAATCATGGTGCGTTTAACAGCCTCCCTAGCTCCATTAATGTTTAAAGAAGCTATTTTAAAATTATCCATGTTGGGTAAAAGGCTAAAACCAACACCACAATAAAATACGCACAATAAAAATAATAAGAAGTTAGTGCTCATCATTATATTCAAAATTGTTTTCTCACTTTTCCCATAATTTTCTTCAGTCTAAAAACCTCCTGATCAGAAAACCCAGACTCTTCTTTTCTTCTAATATAATATCTCGCAGAGAAATAAAATATTTTTAAATTGGGAAAATATTTTTCTACTTTTATCCCTCTTAATCCTTTTGTTTCTTGGAGAAAATTATTAAAAGATTCAACAGGATAACGTGCCTCTGCACTGCTACCCTGTGACAGAGACACCTCACTGCTGTCAGACAGTTCACCCTCACTGTCGCTGCTGTCTGACACATCTTTTCTCTCTGTGGCCAGCTTGCTGACCTGCTTACTGCTCTTAACAGCAGTCATCACATTTTTCCTTTTACTGCGCCTTTTAAAATTCATAGGCGCCTCCTGCTCCATCACCTGCTCTCCCTCGCCTTTCTCCTCCACAGGAGCCACCACAGGCTCCCCCACAGGCTCCCCCACAGGAGCCACCACAGACTCCACCATAGGAGCCACGACAGACTCCTCCACACTCACCTCCCCTCCACCTGCCACCACGTCACCTTTCCCTCCCTGCTCTCCACACACACCAGTCACACCCTCCTGCTCTTCACACACGCCATCCTGCTCCATCTCACCCCGATTCTCCACTTCCTCACCAGTCACACAAGTTTCCCCACCACCACACACCACCGTGCTGCCCTCACTCACCACACAGTCACTCCTTTGTGGATCAGATGTTTCATCCACATTTTTCTCCTCCACTAAACTCTCCTGCCGGTCTCCAGCGACCGAAGCCGACGCCACGGCTTCCTCCACGGCTACGCTGGAGTTCCCCGTAGCGCCACACTCCTCCACCGTGGCAGGAGCTCCAGCCTCGCCGGACACACCCACCTGCTCCCCGGCTGCCGCAGGCTGCTGCTCCGTGGAGCCTGACGGAGCCGCCCCGGCTCTGTTTGGGCATGATTTTATCAAATGTCCCTCCTGTCCACAGCCGAAGCACTTCATGCCGGATGAGGTGGCGAACAAGACGTAGTCAAATTCGTCCACTCTCACCCGGAAACGCAGGTTTAGCTCCTCGTCACGGTTGTTGAGGATCATGAAGAGTTGTCTCCGGTGGGAGACAACATGCTTCAGCAAAGGTGATCTACACCCCGACAGAATCTTTTTAACGGGGGAAACCACCTTTCCGTGACGAGAGAGCTCTTTAACGAGAAACTCGTCACTAATGAACGGAGGGACATTCGATAAAATCACCCTGGTAGCGGGCTGCGTGAGCGGCGACACCTGAAGGAACGAGCCGTTCACAGAAATGCCCGACTCGACCAACAGGTTCGCCTGCTCAACCCGCTCAACAAACAATACCGCGGCTCCGTTCATTCGAGCCGCGGACTTGATGGATCCATGTCCAATAACCTCACCCACTGCCAAACAAACGTCCTCCACGCTGCACGGAGACCCGGCACCCACCTTGATGCCGTTCCTCCGTGTCAGCGCGGAGAAGACGCCAGAACCACCACCCACCACCATGGCGTTCAAGACGCCGACCTGCCGCCGGGCAAAACCCGACGGCCACCAAACCCCACAAACCCCACCAAAAAACCCTAACAACCAAAATAAAACAACTATATACACAATATATACACTCACCCAGTGAAAATGGACAGAAAAAAGTAAGAAAAACCACTCAAAACAGAGTTTTTCACTCGCTCTCTCTTCCGCTCCTTCACTCACACTCCTCCCACACGAAGAAAAAGAAGAAGAAGAAGAAGAAAATAAAAAACGTGCTGAGCGCTCCGTTCCTGTGTGTTCATGTCCTCAGGCGCTATGAACCGGAGCAAAGGTAAGATTTAAAGAATATGGTTTCATTCTGCGGTAAAAGGAAATAGATACGGATAGATACCGATCATAACTGTACATTTTGCTTTCACAGACTAAGCACGCCTCATAATGAGGCGGTGACCTATTTGCTCGGAGCAATAACTGCAAGTCCAGATTTACACGATGTTGATAAAGATGACATTGTGTGTAAGTGACTTGTTTTACTGTTTTCTCCTTCCTTGTTACTGTGACTTGCGTTTGATTTTTATTCATACCACTCTCATTTGATTGTTTTCCAGCCGCCTGTAAGACGTATTATGAGACGGTACGCAGGAGCTGAAGCTGCCAAGAATTCAGCTCGGAGTCGAGCTAGAAGAAAGAGGGTAAGACTTTATTTGGTGACTATTTTTCAGGTGCATTGATAGATCAGTGTTTACCGCAGGAGTTTGCTTAGACGAGGCGGTGAGTTGGGGGGGGGGGGGGGGGGGTTGGGCGACGACACGTTTTGCGCTGATCGACTCGCGGAGCGGGGGGTATCCATGTGTTTTTTCCCTGCCATTCACGCACGCGCGAAAGCAACAACAAAAAACCGCGTGTTAACGTCACGTGTTGGCCGCCTCGCCAAGATTGCGCTGCGGGAAACCCTGTAGATGTGTTGTGTCCATACGCAGTGCATCCCATCGCACAGTACTGATTCATTGTTTTTTTTTTACAGCTGCTGGAATCGAGGCAGAGTGTGCAGGCGGATGAGGAAGTGGAACTCTGGAAGTCCGCCACCGTCGACCGCATGTCTGGCAAAGAAGATGGCGTCGTTGGCGGGGTCTCTGGATGGATTGTACGACCGCCGTCATTTCGTAGGCCGGATCTCTCTGAACTCTGTGTGAAGCTGCAGTCCCGGTTAGAGGCGACGCCGAAGTACAGAGCCACGAGCAGTAGGCGTCTGCACATCGGACCTGCCTCGGAGAGAATGCTGCCAGCATTTACCTCCAACCCCGAGGAGGCAAACAGACAGTTCACGGAGTTGTAATTTTTGGATACACATGTGTGGGCAGATCCTCGCGTTGTATATAGTTGTTTGTTTTAATAAAGCTCTTTCTTTGCATAAACATCTTCCTGGCAAATGTTCATTTCCTGTAAAAATTCATTCATGTCCTTGATGGTAGCCTAATAATAGTGTAGTAGTGTAGGATAACATGAATATACAGCATAATATGAATAAATAAATATATATAAATATATATATAAAAATATAAATATATATATATATATATATATATATATATATATATATATATATATATATATATATATATATATATATATATATATATATATATATATATATATATATATATATATATATATATATATATAAATATATATATATGCCAACCAATCACGAGTAAGAACATTCAAGCCTGGCCTGGCCACGTGTGGTTTTGCTGCCAATCACGAGCGATTTTACCTGTTTGAAATAGTGGTTTCAGCCAATACTGAGTAGGTTATTCAAGCCAGACCTGGCCAGCCGCGCGGGTTCGCTGCATTCATATGCTAATTAGGGCCATTAGTACAGCTGATCGCTCTCCACATACGTCATAGTCCGGTTCCAACAATTTGTGGCACTGACAAACGGCGACAAGCACGGGTTGCAAATTGTCGTTAACTGCCGAAAATGAGGGAGATCTGCGGTAGTTAATATGATTGAACTTGACTTTGTAAAGTGCCTTGAGATGACATGTTTCATGATTTGGCGCTATATAAATAAAATTGAATTGAATTGAATTGAATAGTTTACGGGGACAAAAATCTCACTTTTCATGCAGTGATAAAACAGTTCTGCTAACCAGATGCAGTTTAAAACGCCACTTGGTCTGTTTATAAGTTTCGTTTTTATTAATTCTGCATTTTTTAACTACATGCACCGTATTTCTGTGCCTCAGCGCTTGCTCCTCTCCCCCCTCCTTTCCCTCGGAGCAAGTGCTTTTATCACCTTTCACCATTCAAAACGTGAATCACTACGTTTAATTCCCTCACATCGGTAGCAACATGTGCCAGTTAGTCAATAGGAAAGTTACTAGCTGTGTTTCATGCTATTTTTTTCAACAACATAGATTCAGTGGCGCTTCCGTGGGCTGCTGCCTCGCGCTTTAATTCAGGTGCGCACTTTTAAGGGTCATTTTAAAGAACTTGTAACATCGGGGGCTTCATCTCAGACGTGTCAGTACCCCTGTTCCCTTTATAGGAGCCCTTTACAGTCTTATGCATCCCCCCCCCCTCTCTGTTTACCCGTCGCACGCAGCGCACGGGGGTAAAATCCGCCCACCTCACCGCCCAGAGCGCACTGACGAGAGCAATAGAGATTCGTCTGATCAGCGCGGCGACTGACTGAGAAACCTGTCGCTGTGAAAGGTGATGAGAATGTTATAAACTGTAACAGTCAAAAAGTGCATTGAGCTGAAAAAAGGGAGACATCAGCAGCTGGATCGTACGTAAAGACGCAGCGGGAACCTCTGTGTGCTTCAGTCTTGCTGCTGAGGGGAAATTGTTGACCATAAAGGCTTGATGAAACTCAGCCTGATTCACCAATCAGGTTATAGATCTACAATGATAAACAAACCCATAAATGAATGTGTAACAGTATAATAATTTGGTCAATAACTTAAAACTACTTAATTTTATTCAGTATTATTTGAACAATTGTGTATTTTTTTAAATATTTTAATCCATTAACTGAACAATAAAGTATTAATACGGCTCTTTCTCTTTTTAACAAAAGTAATACATGTCTACTTCATTGTCTGGTGGGATAAAAATGAGATGGAGTTGACTCCACCGGCGCTTCCAGGGTCCGGTTAGCCCCGCCCCCAAACAAGCCCCGCCCCCAAATTAGCATAATCTCACTCTTAACTTTTGATAAAAGTTGAGAGGTCTGTAAATAACATTGAATTGCATCATCTCTTCAGACCAAGTAAACTATCACATTTTATGAGACAGTTATCTTATTTTAAACATATAATCTTCTAACGTTATTACTCTTAGCAAGTTAAAGCTCCATAATAATTTTAGACCAGCTTTTAGTTCCACTCTTTTATTATGCACATCTAGGCTACCTATAAATATAAAGTATGGCATGCCAAAAAACATTTTCAACAAAAGGCAATTTTAGTAATTGCCTTGCAATTTTATATCTAAGCATTAAAAATTATAATATTTCACCAATTTTCACAGCAAGATGGAAATAACGACTATCCAACATTTTAAGATTTTGTAAAAACATTTTTTTTCCTTTTTTACCTACCTTTTGAAATTAATACTTGTTTCTACTTCTCCAAAATTATACTTCAAGAAAACTATTGTGCTGTCCTGGGGCTATATGCAGCTAGACAGCCAGGACAAAAGTTCCCCACACAAAGCTTCCTTTTCTTGCGTTCTCTGAATAACCTTTGTTCCCAAATCTGGCTTTAAACATTCTTTTTGTAAAAAGACGAATATTTTTCCAAGGCAGAAGCGTGTAGAACAAATTCAACCTCAACATTAGCAGTTTCCCTAGCTTCATCGCTGAAAAGCAGCTTTTAACCGGAGCAAAATACGTCAAAGATCTTTTTTAAGGTGAGAGCACTCACTATCTCACGTAATTCACATAGAGATCTAACAAAGTTGTGATGTCTCACCAGACCTCTCAACTTTTATCAAAAGTTAAGAGTGAGATTATGCTAATTTTGGGGGCGGGGCTTGTTTGGGGCGGGGCTAACTGGACCCTGGAAGAGCCGGTGGAGTCTCAACTCCATCTCATTTTTATCCCACCAGACATTGAACTAGACATGTATTACTTTTGTTAAAAAGAGAAAGAGACGTATTAATACCTTATTGTTCAGTTAATCGATTAAAACAATAAAAAACACGCAATTGTTCAAATAATACTGAATAAAATTAAGTAGTTTTAAGTTATTCACCGAATTATTACACTGTTACACATTAATCTATGGGTTTGTTTATCATTGTAGATCTATAACCTGATTGGTGAATCAGGCTGAGTTTCATCAAGCCTTTATGATCAACATTTTCCCCTCAGCAGCAACACTAAAGCACACAGAGGTTCCCGCTGCGTCTTTACGCACGATCCAGCTGCTGATGTGTCCCTCTTTTCAGCTCAATGCACTTCTAGACTGTTACAGTTTATAACCAGCCCGTTGCCAAAAAACGCATCCCCTGCTGTTTCATAGAAATATACACTTGTAGTTGATGTAACATTTTTTACGTGTTTACACATGTGTTCTGAACTACTAGTGTGAATTTCAGGTGTGTGGGACAATGTTTAGATTAAAAACATAGGGGGGGGGGGGGTTTTGGCTGCCCCATTGCCAAAAAACGCATCCCCTGCTATCTCAGAGGAGTTGACACTTGTATGACTGTATTCCTGTATATCCATCTGTAATTAAAGGACAAGGGTCAGCAAATGCAAATTCTGCCCTGTAAAACAATGACAGCGCAATTGTCGCTCTATGATCTGAAGCCCTATTTGGAGCTTTTAAACAGGCTTTTGAAAAACTTTGATAATTTGTTGCTGTAATATTATAGATTTTTCAGAATAAAAAGCTAGCGGATGTGCAGAATCAAAACATAACAGAAATACAATTACAGAGCATTCAGTATTGTAAGAAAGCCCACACTGTTTCTAGATAAATAGAAACAGTGTTTTTTTTTTTTTATGTTTTATGTTTTTTTTTTATGTTTCTTTCCTTGTAAGTTTGAAATGTCCCATGCTCCTGAATGCACCATAGCTTTCTGACGCTCACAAATGCATCCCACTGGTCTATGAACGCTGTGCTGTTTACTGTAGAAGCAGTCTGATCTTCCGTTTAAGACAAAGCTTTGCAGTTTCAAAACTCACGTCGGCTCTCACGGTTTATTGTTGTGTGTGTGAATGACAAGAGACCACAACAAATAAATTAGCCGTACCTCGGATAAAAACTTTGGATTTAATGTTGTTCATAACACCCGTACTTTTGTAAACGAATCTGCCAAATACACACAGTTTTTTTCACACTAGAAGTACATTTAAACGGTTTTATATAATTAATATAAGAACAAGTCGCTCCGTTGGTCGTATTTTAATTCGTTTTCCGTCGATATTCATTTGTACAGAGCGAGGCGCGCTCCCGCGACAGGGATGCAGATCTCGCCAGGGATGCACTTTTGGGCATAACACCGGCTTACTTTCACCACTGGTTAATACTAAAATTATTTAGATTACTCTTCCTGCTGCTCTGTTAACATGAACTGCAGCAGGAATTACTGATGGCCACAAGTTGTGAAAGAAGCCGAAACAGCTCAGCAGAAGGCGGAGTTTTGTCGTCTGCAGCCCAGATGGGCTTTGTGATTTTTATGCGTGAGAAATGCCATGTTTGCGTGTGAAATGCCATGTGTTGCGTGTGAGCGTGTGAAGTTAGTGAAATGCATGTGTCACACGGTCAATGCGTGAGAGTTGAGAGCTATGTGTCTCACTCTGATTAAATATGGACCCAAAACGTTTCTAATTGTTTTTACCATGGATTTCCTCTGACTAATAATTAATTTATATCTTATTTATGTAATGTATTCACGACATGAATTCCTTGCTGTCTTAACAAAAGGCAGAACAACTATAACGTTACTTTCTATAATTATTACAGGTTCTGCTGAGATGTCAAATTCTGGAGAGTGCTTAGACACCCTGACACACAAATATGGATTAACTTCACTTCAAGTGCACTCGTGAACTTGTTTTAGTTGATTTAGTTTTCTTGATGTACTGTAGAGCGTGATGAGGTCTGAGGTGGTATTGTGTGCACTGGATTGAGGGGACAGTTGGTGTTGTCTGTCAAACCCAATCTTCTTAAGCTGCAAATTCAGTAAAGTTACAAGATTTCGTGCAACCTCTCATATGGAACTAGTGTAAAAAAATAAATTATGCATTTTATTGTAAATATAAAATACTTAAAAACAAGATAAACATAGAGCATACAAATGTTTACAAATAATTATAAACATTGTTTTGCTTTGAGTCAAGCTCCAGAAAAATATTTTACAATTCTTTTTAAATCTTTATTGTGCTTCGCTCCGGCCTATTGGCCACCGCAGGGGTTCGCGCACCGCCGGCCGCCAGCCACGGCAGAAGCTGTCACGTATTTTCCCCGCCTGTCCACCGGGCAATACACACGAAGGCATTGAGCAGCGCTCCCCCACGACTCGCAAAAAATCTGGTGCAGATCAGTTGATGCAGCGATGCATTTGGCCACTGGAGGCAGTGGCGACCCACCAGCTTAAAATCTATGTATTGACATCTTAAAAATGGTCTTAGCTTAAAAGATCATTCTGTTTTGGTTGATTTTGTAGCCGAATAGAAGAGATGTTCTCAAAGCATTAAATAAGCCTTTTGACTTTTAAAAATGTTGTCCATTTTGTTTAATTCTTGTTCTTTCGGTTTGTGTGTCTACTCAAAAAGTCCAACTTGGTTGCACAATAACCCAACTGGGTCAGAACTTTATTAAGATCGGCAGGTACAACTACAAACCGCTCGGTCTGGCACCGCTGCTATCAACTCGGTGTCACACTATCACACATCCGTGTGCAACATACTTATAACAATAGTTCATATTGTTACATCTCTTTTCTTTTCAAAATTAAAGCTACCTCCTGGTTTTAACATCTCTCCAGTAACATCTGAAGCTTTAACTGTTTATCATGTGTGACTTTACACAAAACAGGATTTGAACCAAAACAACTATTTTCAAATGCATCACAACGTTTCTAGAGTACCATTATCCATAACACCCATAGACAAATAGATTTTCAATTTTTCTTTTTTTTTCCTCTCTTTTTCTTTTCTTTTTTTCTTTTTTTTTTTTTCTTTTTTAATACAATTCTCTGGAAAATTTAGTGTCTTTGCCCCGTTATGCTGTAACACCCCCCCCCCAAAGGCCATGAGAAACACAGTACCTTTAACTGTGTGAGAGTACATAGTCTCACTCTATAGTGATGTGGGAACTGCACTGTACGACCTGCTCTGGTCGTGACAAGAGGTTGTCTGTCACACATGTCTCTGGGAGTGGGATCCAAAACACGATGTGAGGAATGAACCGACCCTGAATGTCCATGTCCTGTAGCCTCCTGCTGGCTTGGGATGTTGATGTCCACTTCGATGGGGTCTCTGACAGTCTGTTCAGGAGCAAGTCTCAGGTGTCTGCGATTTCTCCTGATTGTGCTTCCTGTGTGTAATCGAACCTCATAAGACCTTTTCCCAATCCGCGACATCACCTGGCCACACCTCCAGACTGTCTATGGCTGTATCCTCACAGCGTCTCCAACTTTGAGAGGCGGTAGATCCTTTGCTGATCTGTTGTAGTAGATGCTTTGGCATGCTTGCCCTTTCATGAGTTCTTGCCTGACTCGAGCAACCCTTGATTTTAGCAAGCTTGGTTTCGTTGGTAATAATGTTTGTGTGCGCCGGCTAAGCAGTCTTTGTGCTGGACTGGTGTTTAGGCCCTGCGTCGGTGTGTTGCGGTGGTCTAGAAGAGCCAGATAGGGGTCCTGTCCAGCTGCTTTGGCTCTGATAAGAAGTCGTTTTGCTGTCTTAACAGCCGATTCTGCTTTGCCGTTACTTTGAGGGTAACCTGGTGATGAGGTCTTGTGTTGAAATCCCCACAGTCTGCTAAACTTTTTAAATTCTTGGGACACATATTGTGGGCCATTGTCCGATATCAACACATCTGGAATCCCTTGACGGGCAAAATGAGCTTTCAGTTTCTTTATCACCGTGGTTGATTTCGTGTCGACAAGATAATCTATTTCCCAAAAATTTGAGAAATAATCCACTGTGACAAGGTAATCTTTGTTATCAAACATAAACAGGTCTGTGCCCACCTTAGCCCACGGCCTGCTTGGGATCTCATGTGGGATCAGTGTTTCCTTTTGTTGTTTGTCATCCATGGACCTGCAGATGTCACACTTTGTTACATGCTGTTTGATCTGATCATTCATGCCCAGCCAGAAGACGCACTCTCTTGCCCTCCTTAGGCAACCTTCAACACCCAGGTGGGAAGCATGTAGCCGTGATGTGATGTCTGTCCTCATTGCATCCGGAATGACTGCACGCTCACCTCTGAAAACTATCCCATGCTGGTGACTCAGTTCCTCTTGCATGGAAAAGTACGGCCTGATTTCACTGGGTACTTGTAGCTTGTCTTTTGGCCATCCCTGTGTCATCATGTTGATGAGAAGCTGGAGTGTGCTGTCCTTTTCTGTGGTTGTCCTTATCTCCTGCAATCTGTCTGCTGCAATTGGTAAGTGTTCCACCATGTTGACTGTTTCTAGTTCCGCTTCCACATGTGTGTCCTCCTCAGGATAGGCTCTGCTGAGGGTGTCTGCCAGCACTAAATCTCTGCCCGGCACATATATGACTTCTATGTTGTATTTCTGTGTGCGTAGCATCATACCTTGTAGCCGTTTGGGAGCACTCAGTAGGGGTTTTCTCACTATAGTTTCTAGTGGCTTGTGATCACTCTGAACCGTGACTTTGTGGCCATATGTGAAGTGGTGAAATCTTTTCAAGCCAAAAACCATGGCTAAAAACTCCTTCTCTATTTGAGCATAGCCTTGTTCCGTTTTTGTAAGTGCTCTGCTAGCAAAAGCGACTGGCTTGCCCATCTGCATCAGCGCTGCGCCTAAACCTGTGTCTGATGCATCACATTGTAACGTCAGCTCTTCCTCTGGGTTATAATATTTCAACACAGGTGCATTTGCTATTGCCTTTTTCAGATTTTGGAACGCCTCCTCTTGTTCTGCATGCCAGATCCACACACTATCTTTGTGTGTCAGGTCCCTCAACACCTTGCAGTGATCTGAAAGATGAGGGCAAAACTTGGCTAAGTAATTAACCATACCTATCAGTCTTTGCACTGCTTTTACTTCTGTCGGCGCTGGCATCCACTCCACTGCTCGCACCTTCTCTGGGTCTGGTTTGAGTCCTTCTGCCGTCAGGCGGTGTCCGATGTATGTGGTCTCCTTCTGTTTCAGCCTGAACTTTTCCACATTCGGTTTGATGTTCTTTGCTCTGCATCGGTTTAAAAACTGCTCCAGTTTTCTGTCGTGATCTTGCTCCGCTTCCTCCTCTGTCTCTCCCTGTCCTGTAATCAAAATGTCGTCAGCTATGATGTACAGACCAGGCATGTTATCCAGCACTTGCATCAGTTTTCTCTGAAATATTTCAGGGGCGGTGCTTATCCCCATTGGCATCCTCAGCCATCTATACCGACTGAATGGAGTGGCGAATGTAGTTAAGTAGCTGGACTCCTCTTCCAGTTGCATATGCCAAAATCCACTCTTGACATCGCACACTGTGAACACCTTGGCTTTCGACAAGTCTGGTAAGATGTCCTCTATAGTCGGTAGTGGAAAGTGACTCGGCTTCAGCGCCTTGTTCAAAGGTTTGGGATCGATGCATACTCTAGGTTTGCCATTTTGTTTTTGTACAACCACCATAGCACTGATCCAGTCTGTGCTGCATTCCACAGGTGTGATTATTCCTCTTTGCTGTAGATCCTGTAGTTCCTCTTTAAGTGGTTTCATCAAAGCCACTGGAACACGTCTCTTTGGTAACTGCACTGGCTTTACTGTGCTGTCCACCTCCATCTTGTATTTCCCCTCTAAACAACCATCTCCAGTGAACACATCCGCATATCTTGCCTTGATTTCCTCCATCGACCAAGGTCTCGTTCTGGGTTTTTCTGCTATCGTAACTACACTATCAATAGTCATGATGTTTTCATAGTGCACTTTAATCAGATTCATTGCCTCACTGGCTTTCCTCCCAATTAAAGGTGCTGCATCGTTTGCATTTACCACTTGGAACTCTAAGCGGTACAGCTTGTTGTTTCTTGGGTTTCTTAACTTGACTTTACATTTCCCTATGGGTCTCATCTTACTTTTGTTGTACATGACTAGCACACTTTTTGTCTGTTCTATCTGGATGTCAGGGTTTAGCAGGTTAATTGGGATAATGTTGCAGCTAGCCCCACAGTCTATTTGGAATTGGACTGTGTCATTTCCCAGCAGCATTCCTGCATAAAGAAGCTGAGAGTCTTTTCTAACTGTGTCCGTCTCTTTTACATGTTTTATGCCTTTATCTTCAGCATTCTCTGTCTCCACAGCATCCACTTTCTCCATCTCCATTACTGTTACACAGGAGATATCCCCATATTCATCACTTACACATTCTGTCAATATTTTACTCACATGCGTGTGGCTTCTCTGGTCCATTTTTGCTTTGCATCTTGCTGCAAAATGGTTCTTTGCACCACACTTTGCACACTTCCTTCCAAATGCTGGGCATTTTTCTTTCCTCTTCTCGTGTGTTTTCCCACAGAATTTACACTGCACTGTGTTGCTGTGTTTAAACTGGACCTGAGCTCCTCGCACAGCATGCACCTCTTCTGTGACTGAGCTGGTGATAGTTTTCACATTCTCTTTGGACAGTTCAGCGGCTCTGCACAGCTGTAGACACGTGTCCAGTGTGAGGTCTTTCTCACGAAGCAGTCGTTCTCTCATGCCTGGGTTGTTACCTCCACACACAATCCTGTCCCGAATGAGTGAATCCCTCAATGTCCCGAAGTTGCACGTTTTAGTTAGCAGTCTTAGCTCTGTAACATAGCTGTCAACACTCTCGCTGGCTCCCTGATTTCTGGTAAAGAAACGATAACGTTCCACAGTCTCATTCACGCTGGGGTTACAATGTTCATCAAACTTCGTGATAATATCATCGAGCTTCCAAGCATCGATAGCCGTATCTCCCATAAGCGTGTCCAAAAGGTCTCTTCCACTGTCTCCAACTAAATAACTAAACAGCTTTACCTTCTGTTTGTTGTTTGCGCCAGCCATTGTTAAGTCCACATACAGCAGAAAGTCGTCTCTCCAGCTCTTCCATGTCTTTGCAATGTTGCCGGAATCCAAGCAGAGCGTCCGCGGCGGCTTCAGCCCATTCATGTTGCGGTGTGTTGGTCACTCTTCTCGATAGCCGAAGCTAATGCTAGGCGACGCTCACTGTGCTGCTACGTCACTCAATCACCGTGGTCCAGACCGAGTCCGCGCCGCTGCCACCATGTTTAATTCTTGTTCTTTCGGTTTGTGTGTCTACTCAAAAAGTCCAACTTGGTTGCACAATAACCCAACTGGGTCAGAACTTTATTAAGATCGGCAGGTACAACTACAAACCGCTCGGTCTGGCACCGCTGCTATCAACTCGGTGTCACACTATCACACATCCGTGTGCAACATACTTATAACAATAGTTCCTATTGTTACGCATTTAAGGTAATTTTAAATTACTTTTCATAAAATTTGTCAATGTCCTTCCTGTTTGCGGTAAGGCGTATTGTATCACTTCCTGTTTTCACTGCGTGAGCAACGGTTTGTTGCTCCAGATTCTCTCACTTTTATCTTTAATCTCTTTGCTGTAACATCTGTTTCTAACACATAAGCACTTTTAAAACATTTTCTGTTGCTGCACATCACGCTTGGGATCTCCTCGTGTTTCACGGTTTGCTCTCTTGGCGTGGTAGAAGGGCGCTAGCCTAGCTTTAGCCTAGCCTAGCTTTAGCTCCACAATGGCTTCCTCTCCTACTATTACTTCAGCTTCTCCGTCTCTGACTAAGTCTCCCCTTATCTCCTGCTCTCTGTGTCAGATGTTTAGCTATTCCTCTGCCTCCTTTAGTGATAATGGTACTTGTAATAAATGTAGTGTTTTTGTAGCTTTGGAGGCGAGGGTGTCAGAATTAGAGTCCTGGCTCCGTGCTATGGAAAGACCAGCTGATAGCCGCCCCTCTGCTAGCGCGGAGCCACATAGACCTAGCGTTAGTTCACTTAGTGGTCCTCCAGAAGCACCCGAGCAGCCGGGTAAGCAGGCCGGCTGGGTGACAGTTCGTAGGAAGCATAGCTCTAGATTTCAGCCCCCAGTTCACCACCAACCCGTCTGCGTTTCAAACAAATTTTCCCCACTCAGTGACACACCCGCTGAGAAGCCGATCCTGGTTATTGTGAGCTCAATAGTCAGAAACGTGGCACTAGAGACACCAGGGACCATAGTTAAATGCCTGCCAGGGGCCAGAACGGGCGACATAGAATCTTACCTAAAACTGCTGGCTAAGGATAAGCGTAAATACAGTAAGATTGTTATTCACGCTGGCGGTAATGACACCCGATCACGCCGATCGGAGGTCACTAAAGTTGGTGTTGCTTCGGTGTGTGAGTTTGCTAAAGCAATGTCGGACTCCGTAATTTTCTCTGGTCCCCTGCCTGATTTGACCAGTGATGACATGTTTAGCCGCATGTCATCATTCAACCGCTGGTTGTCTAGGTGGTGTCCTGAAAACGACGTGGGCTACATTGATAACTGGAGAACTTTCTGGGGAAAACCTGGTCTGATCCGGAGAGACGGCATCCATCCTACTTTGGATGGTGCAGCTCTTCTTTCTAGAAATCTGGCCGGATTTATTAGTCCTCCTAAATGCTGACAACCCAGGGTCCAGACCAGGAAGCAGAGCCGTAGTTTAACACACCTCTCTGCAGCTTCTGTACTGTTACCCATCCATTATCCTATTGAGACGGTGTCTTTCCCACGGCCAAAACTTAACAGATCAAAAACTTATCTAAAAGGAACAAATCATAAAAACCTAATAAAAATCAATACGGTTCACCTTGAACCTAAAAATAAAACAATTAAATGTGGTCTATTAAATATAAGGTCTCTCCCTCCAAAGACTTTGTTAGTTAACGAATTGATTTCTGATAAACAGATTGATTTGTTTTGTCTCACAGAAACCTGGCTACAAGAGGACTACGTTAGTATAAATGAGTCAACTCCCTCCAATTATTCAAATTTCCACATTCCCAGATCTGTGGGAAGAGGAGGAGGAGTGGCAACCATCTTTCAGTCTGATTTATTAATTAGTCCCAGGCCAATTAATAACTACAGTTCTTTTGAACATTTAACCCTCAGTTTCCCTCATCCAAACTGCAAAGCAATAAAACCTCTTCTGTTTGTTGTTTTGTATCGTCCACCAGGCCCTTACACTCAGTTTTTGGATGAGTTGTCAGATTTCTTATCTGATTTGGTGTTAAATACTGATAAGGCTATTATAGTGGGTGATTTTAACATCCATGTTGACACAGAATGTGATAACCTTAGTGTAGCCTTTAAAACTATCCTAGATTCAATTGGTTTTGCTCAAAATGTGCATAAACCGACGCACTCTTGGCTCCATACTTTAGACCTTGTGCTGACATATGGCATTGATTGTGAAGAATTAACAGTATTCTCTCACAACCCTGTCCTGTCTGATCATTTTTAATAACATTTGAGTTTAATCTAACTGAGTTCTCCACCCCCAAAAGAGGGTTCCATTATAGTAGATCTTTATCGGATAATGCTGTATCAAAACTTAAAGAGTCTGTCCCCTTTTTAATATCCTCCGTATTGCAGAAATGCCCTGTAGATGGCAGCAATGTTGTTTCTTCCAATTCACAAATAGATGTCTTTGTAAACGGTATGACTTCGTCATTGTGTTCTGCATTAGACAATGTAGCTCCCTTGAAAAAGAAGGTGATTATTCACAGGAAGCTGGCTCCTTGGTTTAATTCAGAGCTGCGTTCCTTGAAGCACAATGTTAGGAAATTGGAGAGAAAATGGCGCTCTACACACCAAGAGGAATCCTACTTAATCTGGAAGAACAGTCTATTGTTGTATAACAAGACCCTTCGCAGAGTTAGAGCAGCATATTTTTCATCATTAATTGAGGAGAATAAGAATAATCCTAGATTTCTCTTCAGTACAGTTGCCAAACTTACCCAGAGCCACAGCTCTGTTGATCCATCCATTCCCTTAGCTCTTAGCAGTAATGATTTTATGGGATTCTTCATAAATAAAATTGATTCCATTAAAAATAAAATAATTGGCATCCTCCCAAACATGATTACCTCATCCTCAGTAAGTGAGGCAGCATTGGAGGAATCCTTAGAACCTGCGCAGTGTCTGAACTGTTTAAAAGCAGTAGAGCTTTCTGAGCTATCTAAAATTTTAGCTTCATCTAAACCTTCTACCTGTATGTTAGACCCAATCCCAACCAAGTTGTTTAAGGAGGTATTCCCTCTGATCAGTGGTCCTATTTTAGACATGATTAATCTATCCTTGGTAAATGGATATGTACCACAGGCTTTTAAAGTAGCTGTTATTAAACCTTTACTTAAGAAACCATCTCTTGATCAAGATGAGTTAGTAAATTACACACCTATATCTAATCTTCTTTTCTTATCTAAAATTCTTGAGAAAGTAGTTGCTAATCAACTATGTGAACATTTACAAAGTAACGACCTACTTGAGGAGTTTCAGTCAGGCTTCAGAGCTCATCATAGCACTGAAACAGCTCTGGTGAAGGTCACCAATGATATTCTCATGGCCTCAGATAATGGACTTGTGTCTATACTTGTCCTGTTAGATCTCAGTGCTGCATTTGATACAGTTGATCACAATATTCTCCTACAAAGACTTGAGCATACTGTAGGGATTAAGGGAAAAGCATTAGGCTGGTTTAAATCTTATCTGTCGGACAGATTCCAGTTTGTTCATGTTAATAATAAATCTTCCTCAAACTCTAGGGTCACTTGTGGAGTACCACAGGGTTCAGTCCTTGGACCAATTCTATTTACTATATATATGCTTCCGATTGGCAAAATTATCAGACAGCATGGGGTTAATTTCCACTGTTATGCTGATGACACTCAGCTATATTTATCCATAAATCCTGATGAATCCAATCAGTTACTTCGACTGCAGTCATGTCTTGATGACATCAAAAGCTGGATGACTTTAAATTTCCTGCATTTAAATTCTGACAAGACAGAAGTTGTAATCTTTGGGCCAGAGTCTTCAAAAAATAAAGTTCTTAATCCCTTAATCTGGATGGCATTAACTTGGCCTCTGGTAATAAAGTTAAAAATCTTGGTGTTGTTTTCGACCAAGACATGTCATTTAAATCCCATATTAAACAGGTTTCCAGAGTTTCCTTTTTTCACCTCCGGAATATCGCCAAAATTAGAAACATTCTGTCCAGGAGTGATGCTGAAAAACTAGTCCATGCATTTGTTACTTCAAGGCTGGACTATTGTAATTCTTTACTATCAGGAAGTCCACAAAATGCAGTTCGAAGTTTTCAGCTGATTCAAAATGCTGCGGCAAGAGTTCTGATGAAAATCAACAAGAGGGGTCATATGTCTCCAATTTTAGCTTCCCTTCATTGGCTTCCTGTTAAATCAAGAATAGAATTTAAAATTCTCCTTCTAACGTATAAAGCCCTTAATAATCAAGCTCCATCATATATCAGAGCTCTGATTACCCCGTATGGTTTTTCTTCCCACTGTCGCTTCATGCTTGCTCAGTATGAGGGATTGCAGCAAAGCCATGTACAATGCAGATGACTCTTCCTGTGGCTCTACGCTTCCCCAGGAGTGAATGCTGCTTGTCGGGACTTTGATGCAATCAACTGGTTTCCTTATATAGGACATTTTTGACCAATCTGTATAATCTGACCCAATCTGTATAATATGATTGAACTTGACTTTGTAAAGTGCCTTGAGATGACATGTTTCATGATTTGGCGCTATATAAATAAAATTGAATTGAAAAATTGAATCCTATGGAAGTCTGGACATATGGCAGCGGTGTTTCAGGTGACTTTGCCACGCCACCACGCCGCATTGCTCCATGGAATCCAGTTGGGCCTTGAATCCACAACACACCAACATGTCTTCTGTCTGTGGACACAGTTTCATGTTGATTAGCTCAGAGGGGTAACATAGCGACTGTTAACAATAAAACATGACACTTCCTGTTGTCAGGGGGTGTGGCCTAAGCAATGTCATCATTTGACCATTGGATATTGTAGAAGACCTAGTGGTGATCAATTACTGAAAGTTTGGCGGCTCTGTGAGTTGTTGTGTATGAAATATAACAGTTTTGTGTTTCATGGCGAGTAGGTGAACTTTGACCCCTGCTAACACCCTTCACCATGCTCAAAAACTCACCATATTGATAACTTTTAATTGGCCATGCCTTATGATCAGACTGCCCGAGTTTCAAGCCGCTCGCTAAAAATCTCTAGGAGGAGTTTGATCATATACCAATGCTATAAACCTAGAAAATTTGGTCAAATTACGACCTTCAATCTAAAATGGCCAACTTCCTGTGATACTTGCACTATGACATTAATTGTAAATTCTGAGCGCCTTGTTGAGCTCTACAACTGTAACAAATATCATGTCTCTACGATGAAGTAAGTGAATAGCAAAGGGTCCTTTGAAAATTGCTAGGTGGCGCCGTTGAGGCCTTTTTCTTTTGATTTTTGTGACGACCTTAAAATACAAAATTTTCAAACAGTCACCATGCATCTGCAAAGTTTGGTGAGTTTTTGAATATGATAAAGCCCCCAAAAAGGCCCCTCTTTAGGGTGGCAGATTAATAATAACTAGAAAAAGCTGTTCCTACGCAACAGCGAGTGAGAATGCTAATCTGCAGAATGATTGAGCAGAAGATGCAGAAAACATTGAAATCAGATTTGAAGAATTTGAAAAAATTTAAAAATTTGAAGGAATTTGAAAAATTTGAAAAAGTTTGAAAAATTGAAAGAAATAGAAGAATTTGAAGGAATTTGAAGAATTTGAAAAAATTGGAAGAAATGTGTACAATTTTAAGAATTTGAAAAAATTGAAGAATTTTAAAAATGTAAAAAAAATTTGAAGAATTTGAAAAATTTGAAGGAATTTGAAGAATTTGAAAAAATTTGAAAAATTTTAAGAAATTTTAAGAATTTGAAAAATTTGAAGAAATTTCAAGAATTTGAAGAAATTTGAAGAATTTGAAAATTTTGACGTAGGCCAAATTTCTTGTGGAGCTTTCTCTCTAAAGAAAGTACAGACTCTGTGAAGCAGAAGTTTGTACGAGCTTCCTAGAGCTACTTCCGGTTAGCAACATGCTAACCGTTAGCCGCTAACAAGATTGTGTTCAGTATCACCGGGGGATTGTACTCTGTCAGTTTGGTCCAAATCCTGTACTGGGAAGTGCCTCAAAAAGGGGTGCCAATACTTAATGTCACCAAACGTGACCAAAGTTCATGGGTCAGATTGGCCTCCTTTAGCAACTCAGCCTCACCACATCTGGGCCAAGAACTCAACATTTGACCGAAATGGTCAGTAGTGCCATTTCCCACAGGTGGGTGGTGCTATATTGGCCAATTGGGTTGTGTCTGGGCATCATGCCAGGTCCTGTTGGAAGCAAAGGCCCAATAGGAAAGCATGTGACATCCAAAATGGGACAGAAAAGTGACACATGGCTGAAAGTCACTTGAAAATTTTAAAATGTTAAGAGGAAGTGACTGTGCGAATTTCAGGTTCCTACATTAATCACAGCCACTGCAGGGGATGTTGAAAGTTGCCATTCTATCCCAATGGAGCGTCTCCCTCTGGCCCTCAGAGTTCCGTTGTCATGGAAACTCACTCACACAGCTGCAGCGGGCCGTCTACCGAAGTGCAGAGACTTTGTGTCAGAGGCTGCCTATTGGGTTATAATGGAGAACTTTGCCTCAAACAACACTCCATATCTCCTGTTCCGTAAATGGTAGAGACATAATTTTTTCAGCGTTTAGTTCGTAACGGATAGGAGAACAAGAAAAACTATCGGTTTTTACTAGAAAAATTTTAATTTAGGCGTAAAAAATTATGATATAAAAGGGATTTTTATGGATTTTCAGAAATCCTCTGAAAACGGTCCCGAAGAAATGGCTCTAGCTGAAAAAGTAGAAGAGATATCAAAATAATTCTTTCACTCTGAGTATCAGCATGCTTTTGAGGACTATGGAGTTCATTTTTATGTTTGTACAAAAATCGGTGTAGGCACAGCAACGATGTAAAAAAGTGGATGATGTGGAAGAATGAAGCTCCAAAGCGTTTTAAGGATTTTGCACATTCGCTACTCCCGAACAAATTGTTCCTGTGGCAAAACCGTAACAGCTATCAACAAAATTCTTTTTCTATGAGTGCCAGAAGGGTCGGGATATTCATGTGTGAAAGTCTCATGCCTGTACATAAAACGGTTTAGGAGTAGCGACGATGTAGAAAAGTGCCTCATTTGGGGAGATTGAAGTCTGATCCAGTTTTAGCATTTTCCCAAAACGCTACTCCCGAACAAATTGTTCCTGCGGCAAAACCGTAACATTTATCGACAAAATTTCTCTTTTATGAGCGCCAGAAGGGTCGGGACATGAATGTGTGAAAGTCTCATGCCTCTACATGAAACGGTTTAGGAGTAGCGACGATGCGAAAACATGTGATGTTTTGGATTTCCAGGTGTCATTTTTGAAAACCGCTCCATTGGAAATGAATGGGGAAGGTTTTGGGTTAGTGTCGCTCTGAGGTGATTTGCGAAAAATCTATAAATCCCACACCAATGACTGTTACATTTTCCGATTCCAGAGAAAAATTCCTACGTTTTGATGTATAATTTGTGTGGATAGGGTGAAATTTGAGCGAGTGAGAAGAAGTTGTTCGGAGACGAAGAATTTGTTGAATTTCTAGAGTGCGCACTCTAAACGAGGCTCCTTGACGACCATAGCAACGCATGTTATTTGCTGAATTTCTTGAAAAACCAAAATTATTTTAAAGACGTACTATACGAAAATGGTGAAAGATATGAAAAAGCTGAAACATACCATAATAGCCAAAAGATATCACTACGTTTTAAAAGTTGAATGGCGTTTATAGGTGAAAGTAGGCTGAAGCAGTAAGATGACAAAAAGCTGAAATATTTGAAGAATTTGAAGGATTTTCCATTCATTTTCAATGAGAGCAAAAAACGCACAAAAAGTTAAATATTTTAAATATTATAAAAGTTATAATTACAAAAAGACATAGCAGTAATGTCGTGAATGAGCTGAACTTTTTGATATGAAAATTGTTTAAATCGATTGAAGTATGCAGGAGTAGTTAGATGCCGAAAAACGTACGGAATAATAATCAAGACCTGAAGGAACTTAATAAGTGAGAATGCTGTATAGCATTCTCACTGATAATTAACATAACACTACAGATACAATAGGCCTTTGCAGCGCTTCGCTGCTCGGGCCTAATAATTTACAATACAGATACAATAGGCCTTTGCAGCGCTTAGCTGCTCGGGCCTAATAAATCAGAACCAGTGGTACTACGGACTCTACTAGGCCGACAGAAGTTTACGACAGACGGACTAAAATTTACCCTGGCTGCGGTTTCCCTTGGAGGTCTGCGGGTCACTCTGGTCCGCTCAACATCGGACTTTCTTTTTAAATTACGCACCAACTCTGTAAACAGGCCATATAGAGAAGCTTAAAAGTATAATTTTCTCGCTTTACACGATCTGAAAACGTACATTTGAAGAACAACAGCAGCAGAAAATTTAGTTTTTAACTTACCATTGTGAGCTCTGTTTGCGCTGTCTTGAATCAAGCTGTGCATTCGTGATGCATTCTGGCAAAGTGGTCAGTCTGAATAAACGCATGCGCGGCTCCTATCTTTGCACTCGGTGCTCCATTAACCAGCCTTGAAACCCGTGACGTCAGACCACTGTTGTGAATTCATATTCTCAAAGAAAAAATCTGTATTCTCAAGCAGCCACTGCTGTTTGTGTTCATGAAGAGTAAAGCCCAAATTTAAACTTGAAATTTGTATATATTAGTTATTGAAGTTGTAACTATTTAAACTGTATGTTGTATCTTTTGCATGAGATTTCAATTATTATGAGTTTACAAATGTTTGTTATGCACAACTTCTGACTATTATGCACACAGCTGTCCTTTTATGTACAAGTTTCTTTTGACAGTGATCTTACCTCATAAAGAAAGACCTTTAATGTTTGATGCTGGTCTGACAAACTGTGTCTGGTTCAATGTGATAGATGTCTACATAATTTGTTGGAAAGCGCTTGAGCTGAAATAAGCCATACAAATCAAGTTGACTATGAAACCCTGAGAGCAGTCAGTGAGGAGAAATCAAGAGATCTAGATGACATTTAAAGGAAGCATATACAGGAATAGTAATGAGAGTTTTTGTTTTATTTTTTCTATTTTAACAAAATTACAAATAAAAGCTCCCTGATACTGTTCATTTACGGAACTGAATATATTCACGTTAATCCTTCAGTGAGCCAATAAAGATAATGAACACTAGACCTAGCTCTATCTGGCAGAAACTTAAACACAAGGTATGCAATTCCAGTATATTTATAGGATGTTTGCAGCTCGGAGCTGTAATATTATATCTTCTGCTGTCAGAGAGCGAGCAGGCGTCTGTACCACGAACAATGTGCAACGAATGTAAGTGAGCCAGCCCCAACCTCAGGTTGCCTCATGAGGACAAATCCACTGAACCTGTCAAATTCTGTCGACTTAGCCATGTAAATATGCACACCAATGTTTATAACAAAATTTTATCTTCTAAAGACGGCAGAAAAACCCTTAGAAAAGCAACGTGTTGTTCGACCTCGGGACATGTTAGAATGGAAACTGAATTAATGAACTACACCTGCAGATTCATAGGACGGAGGTTGCCTGAAAAGTCAGAGTGCATAAAAACATGATCTGCTTGAATGTGAGCATGCAAGGATACAGGAGAAGGAGGTGGGGAAGAAGGAATGCAGGAGGGAGAGGAATTACCATTTGGCAATGGGAGGAATCCAGGCCAGAGCTGGGAGAAGCCACAAGCTCTAAGCTGCAAAGGCGAGGAGTTAGCCTGGAGGCAGGGTTGCCAAACAAACACTGGCACGGGAGTGCTGGAGTCATAAATAAAAAAATCTGAAATCAGAAATGCTTTAAAAATCCCAGAAGGAAATTATTTTCGTTACACACAGATATACAACATTTGGCTGGTTAATCGAATCATGACTGTTAGGTTAATTGGCTTCTCTAAATTGTCCTTAGGTGTGAGTGTGTGCGTGAACGGTTGTTTGTCCTGTCTGTCTATGTGTTGCCCTGTGACAGACTGGCGACCTGTCCAGGGTGTACCCTGCCTCTCGCCCAGTCAATGCTGGAGCACCAGCAACCCCCGCGACCCCATGAGGGATTAAGCGGGTTAGAAAATGGATGGATATGTATATATGTGTAAATATATATATATATATATATATATATATATATATATATATATATATGTAGTTACATATGTATATATTTATATATATAAATTAAAGTGATAGTGACGATGTGCAAAGACAGTGCAGAAGTGTAGGAGTCATAAATGAAAAGATAATTTGATGTCCGTTTGTCTGGGTTTAAAACTTTTTTGTTAGGTTGTTTGTTTGTGGAGGTATGGGTAAACAGGATGTGGGCGGAGATTGCTAATTGGGCATATTATTCATCTGTTGGAGTGTCACGGTAAGAGTGGGTGAGCGGGCTGCTGTATTTTTTGTTGACCACTATGCGGATCGCTGTGATTAACCTTTGTCAAGATATTTTGGATACGTTATTCGTTGACTTTAGTTTTGTCAATAAAGTTTACACATCAGCACTATTGGATCTCAGCGGATTCCTCTTTTTTGTTAACGAGCGCGTCAGACAAGGAACGGCCTGACCTCAGCCTCTCAGCAACTTTTTTTGGTTTCCTGAAGTTGCTGGAATATTGTCAACAAAAAAACTACGGATGTCAACAGGATCATTAGATAAAGGACGGACGGTAGAGGATCAAAGTAAGCAGCCCTCCGACACATAATACAGAGGTATGTGAAACAACTTCTGGAGCAACAGGCGCCTTTGGAAGCTAGGTAAGCGCACGTCGCGCACCTGTAAAGAAATTAAAGTCGTAACGCCAAAGGAGATGGATTGCAAAATGCTGGCTGCTTGTCTGGGAAGTTTGATTGAGGGTGGACGTGCAAAATGAGGTCGCAAGAATTCTGCTGCGCTGCTATTATTTTTTATGTCTTCTGCACCATATGTGATACTGCTGCTGTGATGTTAATGGATGAATCGGTGGATGCTTTGACGCAACAAGCGTGCTGAATCCTCAAGTTTGAGTTTGTAAAGGAGTCAAACTTATGCAGCAATGGAAAGGAGTAAAAGAGAGAGAAAAATGACTGCTAAAGGTCTGGTAAATAAAATTTAAAATCTTCAGGAGGAACTTAAGGGTGCTGTGAATAAAATTAAAGACCTTATTCCTGAAATTAAATCACTCTTGAAAACAAAAGTAAATGCTCCTCATGTTCAGCTGCTGTTTAGGAATTTGATCCAGTTGAGTGAATGTGCAACATTGTCACATCCCACATTGATTTCTTTACTCCCAGAGGAGGAGAAGAATAAACAAAGTGAATGGTTTGCAAGCATAATGGAATACAGTAACACATTTAAAGGCAACGTTCAACGATGGCTGGATGAACCTGATGAGGTGCGTCAAAATGAAGACCCGGAAGAGCCCATTGCTTCTGGTGCTAATACAGAAATAGATGAAGCTCCAGAGTTTGCTGTGATTTTAGAGAATATGGAGGATCTGCGAAATAATATAAACCCAGGTGATAGTGTGTCAAACATGGAAAGCAGAACAAGCGCCTCAGAAAGAAAATTATCTGCTTCATCATCATCTTCTGCTAGTCTTAAAGCTGAAGCTGATTTGGCAGCTTTAATGGTGAGACAAAACCTGCTAAACGAAAGACTTCTATTTGAAGAAGCGGAACAAAAAATCTCTCATTTGATGCGAAGGCCTTTGTTCCAAAAGTGGCAATACAACTGCAAGACATGGAAACGAAATGTTGTGATCCAGCAACACGGCTCAAAGAAAAGCTCATCACCTCAACATTAACAGGGTGAGCCTGCGTCTAAGAAACATGGTGTGCCGTTATTTCCATTTGGTGATCCAGACAGAACACAACATCAACATGAAAGCAATCAAAATATTAATTACAGTTCTGGAAATGGGGATCACAACATATTGGACATAATGAGGAAACAAAATAAAATAACTTTATTGATTCAACAGCAGGGCTTTTCCTCTTTACCTAAAAGGGAAATTCCAGTTTTCAATGGAGACCCACTGAAATATCATGCATTTGTGAAGGCTTTTGAAAATGGAGTTGAAAGAAACACACAAGGCTACAGCGATCAACATTATTTTCTGGAGCAGTACACAAATGGCCATCCAAAGGAACTCGTTCAAAGTTGTCACCATCTCAATCCTGAGAGAGGATACAAGAAAGCAAAGACATTGTTAAAGGAGCAATTCGGAAATGAACAGAAAATTGCACACGCCTACATGGAACAAGTTTTCTCATGGGCCCCAATTAAGACTGATGATGTCAAATTGCTTCAAGATTTTAGCCTTTTCCTTAGAGGGTGGTCAATTGCAATGGAGGAAGTACAGTACCTGGATGAGTTGGACATTCCAGCTAATATGATCATGATCATCAAAAAATTGCCTTACAGACTGCGGGACAAATGGAGAACCACAGCCTGTGAATTACAGGAGAGACACAGCCAGAGAGCTAACTTTATTGACATTGTCAACTTTTTTGAGAGACAAGTAAAAATCCTAGGTGATCCTGTGTTCGGAAACATTACTGATGCTTCATCACCAACAACAAGTAAATATGTGAACAAGCAGGGAACACGGCCTCAATTCAAATTAAAAGGGAGTAGTTTTTCTACAGCTGTTGCTCCACTGGAAAAGATTGAAAATGTGAAAGTAAATTACCCTAGTGTGCCAGCACAGAGAAAGTGTCTTTGTTGTGGAGGTGGACATGCTCTAGCATCATGCGTACAGTTGGAACGAAAGACTCACAGAGAGAAGATTGGCTTCCTAAAGGAAACTGGTATCTGTTTTGGCTGTTTGTGTATTGGACACATCAGTAAGAATTGTAAAAAACGGATTGTCTGTAAAAGATGTGGTCTTAAGCATCCAGCTGTGTTACACATTTATCCAAAGGAAAACAAAGACCCCTCTGACCTCATGGATAAAAAGCCCAAGGGTGTAGTGGACAACACACTTGTGTCAAGTGGCATAACAGGGGCTGGCCATTCAAAATGCAAACTTCATATTGTTCCAATGCAAGTTAAAGCAAAGAAAGGCAGCCAGATACTTTCAACTTACGCATTCTTGGATCAAGGGAGTACAGCAGTTTTTTGCACAGAGAACTTGATAAAGAAGCTTGGTCTCACTGGAAGGAAAACTCATATACTTTAAAGAACAATGGGCCAGGAAAGAATTATGAGTAGCCACGTTGTTGTAGGTTTGGAAGTGGCTGGACTTAAAGAGGAGAACTACTGTGAGCTTCCAAAAACATATACCCAAGAATGCATGCTTGTATACAGAGGAAATATCCCTACTCAACAGGATCTACAAAGCTGGCCACATCTGAAGCACATTGATCTTCCAGAGATAGAGGCTGATGTTGAGTTACTGATAGGAACAAATGTTCCTAAAGCATTAGGAACTATGCCCTATGCCGTTAGAACCATGCTTGGCTGGACTGTTAATGGACCATTTACAGGAGAAAGTGGAAATGTAATGGATGAGGAGCTGCCAGAATTAAGTGTGAACAGACACTCACTGGTCAATCTGGAGGAGCTCTGGCAACAACAATTAAAGATTGATTTTCCTGAATGTAACACCGAGGAGTGTCAAGGACTTTCAAGGGAAGATCAGAAGTTTATGAAATCTGTTACGAGCTCTGTAAAGCGATGCAATGGTCATTATGAGATCAGCTTACCCTTGAGGGAGAAGGATCTTAAAATGCCAAACAACAAAAGGTTGGTGGAGCAGCGAGCTTTACAGCTGAAGCCCAAAGGCTTCAAAGACATTCATCCTTTCACACAGACTATACTGCCTTCATGGATGACCTTATTGTCAAAGGCTTTGCTGAACGGGTGCCTGAAGAGGAACTACAACGTAGTGATGGAAGGGTTTGGTATATCCCACATCATGGAATCTATCATCCCATGAAACAAAAGATAAGGGTTGTCTTTGACTGTGGAGCCAGTTTTCAAGGCACATCACTTAATGCAAAGTTGCTACAAGGTCCAGATTTGACCAATTCAATAGTTGGGGTGGTGACTCGGTTCAGAAAAGAACCAGTGGTGATCATGTCTGATATTAAGTCCATGTTCCATCAGATTTATTGAGATTCCTATGGTGGCCAGAGGGAAATCTAAATAAAGATCTGGCAGAGTTTAGAATGACTGTGCATCTTTTTGGAGCAACATCATCCCCATGTTGTGCCAATTTTGCCCTGAGAAAATATGCAGAAGATAATAAGGATGAGTTCAGCAAAGAAGCTGTGGATAAATTGTTTCACTCTTTTTATGTTGATGACTGTTTGGTGTCTGTGGCTTCAGAAGAGCAAGCAATGATGTTTTACCATAAACTAGTCTCTGTCTGTGCTAAAGGTGGCTTCCAACTTAAAAAGTGGATAAGTAACAGGCGATTTGTTTTGGCCCAAACTCCTGAAAGCCATCGAGCCAAGGACATTCAGAGCCTGGACATGAACAAAGACCCTTTACCTATGGAAAGAGTGCTTGGAGTTTAATAGTGTATCCAATCTGATTC
Organism: Fundulus heteroclitus; assembly: GCF_011125445.2. Taxonomy (NCBI): domain Eukaryota; kingdom Metazoa; phylum Chordata; class Actinopteri; order Cyprinodontiformes; family Fundulidae; genus Fundulus; species Fundulus heteroclitus. The sequence goes on along the minus strand of NW_023396868.1, from coordinate 951,630 downwards.
ATTCAAATTCAAGATCAGAATTAAAGACAGACCACTCACTAGAAGAGGAATCTTGTCCGTTGTGAGTTCTATCTGTGATCCTTTTGGTATATTGAGTCCTGTTGTTCTGCTCGCAAAGAAAATCCTGAATGATTTCAGCAAAAGAGCATGTGGCTGGGATGACATCATTCCTGAATCAGTTGCCAAAGAATGGACAAACTGGCTGCAAGAGCTGCAGCTGGTTAAGAATTTCAGACTTTGGAGAAGTAGTCAGTGCACATTTACATCATTTTTGTGATGCAAGTGAGTTTGGATATGGGACTGTCACTTACTTGATATCACAAAATGAGAATGGCAGAGTACACAGCGCCTTCCTTATGGGAAAATCAAGAGTGGCTCCTTCAAAATCCGTAACGATTCCTCGTATGTAACTTATTGCTGCTACAATGGCAAGCCGCATTGATGTGCTATGGAAACGAGAACTGCATATGCATTTGAAAGACTCTGTGTTTTGGACAGACAGTGCATCTGTGTTGAGATATATTAAAAATGAGACCTCAAGATTCAAAGTGTTTGTTGGGAATAGAATTTCAGAGATACGGAAAGCTTCAAATGTCTCTCAGTGGAGATATGTTAAAAGTTCAAGCAATCCTGCAGATGTGGCCTCTAGAGGTTCAAGAGTGGATGTTTTCCTTAAAACACATTGTGGGTGTCAGGGCCTCCCTTTTTGCTTAACCCCAAAAGTGAATGGCCTGTACGAAGAGCATAAGGTTTCATCAGAGGATCCCGAAGTCAAGAAGGTTGTTGATGTCAATCTGTTGGAGATGAGAGAAAATCACAATCCAGTGACTCGGCTGTTTGGTTATTTTTCTTCCTGGACTCGTCTCAAACGGTCTGTTGCTTGGATCTTGAGATTCAAGAACTGGCTTTGGTCTTGTTGTCAGAAGAACAAACATTTAACTGTGGAGCTCACCAAAAAGGGTTTGAATGTCGAACAACAAAGGCAGTGGCTGAAGGATAAAATGGACAAGATCAAGGGAGAAGTGGACCTTTTCAAAAGAAGAACAGAAAAGCGGAGGAGGCGACCCCCCTCCTTTAATTAAATTAGACTGTGGTGGAAACGTCAGGGTTTGATCACCATGTGATGCACCCGCAGAAACATTTCTTTGTGCCATCTCCTGCTTTCTCTTGCTCACTTTCCACTTTGCTTCTAGTAACTGTAATTTATGTAATTGAAGTTGCAAGTCCTCTAAGTCTCGCTTCAACTTTCTGTCCTCCCTTTGAGTCACATGCAAATAGTCTATCAAACGGGTTTCCCAGCGAGCATACGAACACCCAGGCATATCAGGATTTTGTTTCATAAGCAGAGACACTAAAGAAGGAACCACATCCAACCAGTTTCTCTTACGCTTCTGTCACACAGCATGGATCCCATTCACAACCGAGACATTCAAAATGTTGGACAAAACAGAACATATAAACACAGACAGCCTGGCGCGCAAAGAGGGTTCTTTGTAACCCTTCCGTTCGACAGAACTTTCTCACTGATTTTAATACCTCCTTAGTCTAACTGTCGTTCTCCAGAATCCCATTCTGGAGCTAGAAAACAATCCTATTGTTCTCCTGGGGCCCCTTTTAATTCTCTATTTTCTTCTCTATTTTCTTCTATTACAGCACACCTATTCCCTGCTTCTTTATGAGCATCCCTAATTCTCAAGAGGTAGCGCAGCCCCTCAGCCCTAATATCACCAGTTTGTCAGTCTGGTTTCCGTGTGGCCAATACTCTGGACATATTTTTTGTCTTTGTTTTTTATCTTTTTATTTTGTTTTATTTTATTTTTCTACAGCCTCACCACTTAAGGCTTCTTAGCTTTTATTCTCTTTTAGGTTTCTATCTTATTTTACGTTTTTCTGACGCAGACACATAAATCCCATTCAGTCTTTCTTAGTTTCAACATAAATTCCAGTTAATCCTATCATATTAATATCTCTGTTTAACCGCTGATATTTTGTGAAGAGAATGTCTCATCCACAGCACCACTTTCAATTTAGCCTAAACATCTAACATTTCGCCAATGGAGAATAAAGGTCTCCTTACCTGTTTTGGGTCGACCATGTGATGCTATTGACAAGCCTCCCTTCGTATCCAATATTCAAACAGTTCCTCTGCTTACTGCCAAATCCGACGTCACGGCACCATGTGTAAGAATGGGTACACCGGCCTGCTCCTACATGTCTATTGAAAACCCATCTTACCCCGGTTCCAGATTTGACAATAAATGAGGAAAGCATTGATCAGAGGTAAAACATTGTAAAATGCATATTTAATTCATAGAAATTAAATATGGAGACAGAGTTTACATTACCAATCAAGATGATTTCACCGCTCGACGAAGAAGTCTGTCTGAAGTAAGTTTTGGACAAACACTCTTTTTTATCAACTTTAGAGCTCCTCCAGCAAAGCTCAGGGGGAGGATGATTGACCCCCTCTCCTTCTGACCCCCCCGGGGCAATAAAGCGCCCTGTTATTCTACCCAGCAATAGAGGGGAGACACCCCTTCTGGCTGACTAAGATGTTTTCTTAACAGTGGCCAGATCATAACATGAAGGATCCATCCTCTTCAGATCCCAAGCAGCCAACGCACACAAAGTTGAAAATTTTATGTTTATTTTAAAAAAAGAGATACTTTTGATTGAGATTTTACAACAAATGGAGCATATAGCTTCTGAGAGAGCTAATGCTGAAAACAACAAACAAAAAGGAAACTATCTGAATATTCACCAACTTACCTAATTGAAATTAAATAAACCGAATGACAGCAACTTACCTCCCTAACTAAGAAAAACATGAGAAAACTAAGTAAACCGAAACGCAGCTCACTCCTACAAACTCCATAATTTTACATGGGGTTAACAGACAGTGTGACCAGTTGAGATGAGCTGAGGATGGATGCAGGAAGTCCACGTCAGCTGCTTTTAAATCCTTCACCTCCCAGAGGCCACCAATTGGACGTCTCTGTCGTCATCTAGGAACCAATCAGAGACAGGCACCTCAAATTTACATAAGTTGTCGATGTAAGTTGTAACCGTTCTAAAATAAGTGACGATAAATATCCGCACTCCCATGTCACTTAAGAACTAACTTTTAATTCATTGACTAGGTATTTTTAGGATTCTACAAGGAAAAACATTAGGACCAATAAAAAAAGCTTTCAAATTGTAAACCAACTTGAAGGGACCCATAAAACCCTATATGACTACCATTTTGCTAAGTATCCCGCAAGACGAATTAATTTATTACTTTGAGTGAGTTTGGAAACCCCCATCTCATGTCAAGTCCAAGCCACACAGTTTGGTGATTAGAAGGTAACTTTCTGTGCTCTAAGAAAAATACATGATTAATACGAAAAAATATTATATATATCCATAATAAAATTAAGATGTTTTACTTTTCTTAACAAAATACAGGAATAGTGTCATTACATTATCGTTCAGTTAGTGGGTTAAAACTGAACATGTAACAATTGTTATCACATGCTATCTTAGGGGATTGCTATGTCTGTTAAAACACAATTGATATCGTGACACTCAATATAACACGTTCTGAGAAAGTAAACGGCTATGTGGTCATTTCCAGATGTGTGACAAAAATATTAGCTTTATGTTATTAGATTGTCACATCTGTCTGCCGAAACCAAAAATCCCCTTCCTGAATCACAGCTGTCTACATGTTAGTCCTTTTTCTTCTTTTTTTGCTAGATAGACCATCCATGAATGGATCATATAAAGCATATTTCAAGTGTGATCAAATGAACACTATATGAAGTTACAGCCAAAATTATCAGATCCAATGAGATTTTTATTTAACCAAGAACCATACTAAGAGAACAAGATAGGTCACCTTTAGAAATAGCACAATATATGAGGAGTTTAAAAAATATATTTTATTTTAATTTTATTAGAATGGGATGTTAAAAAATATTTAGACTTCACAATACTGGAGGTTAAATGCTTTATTGATTTCAAGCAATGGTCTGGTCGGTAGGTTTATTATCTAAGGAGACCCAGTAGATTGCATCAAGTCTTGACAAATGGCATTCACTCCTCATGAAAGAGCGTAGAGCCACAGTGGACAGTCGTCTGCATTGTTAATGGCTTTACAGCAATGCCTCATACTGAGCACGCATGAGGCGACAGTTGTTTCATATTTAAATTTACACTGCTGTCCTTAGATTATGATTAGTGATCTTTGTATTTTTACTGGGTTTTTGAGGCACTAGTGGCTACATTTTTCAAAGTAGGCTGACAGGAAAGGGGGTTTGACAGATGGAAGAAGACATGTGGGAAAGGACCTCAGGCCGTGTTGAGGATTAAGGCCTCTGTATAAAGATTGTATATATAGTTTCTACCACTGCACCGTCGTAGTACGTCCCGGTCTTTGTCATTTTTTAAGTATTACTGTCCTCATCTTGCACGTCACTCAGGCAAGAAATTTATGCTGGAAACAGACTCTATCATGCTAAGCCTTCCAGAATATGTATCCCCTTCAAAAATGGACTAACAATATCCCACATTCTTGATTTTTGGATCATAAACACCTCTTATAATGACAAACAACTGCAGAGAATTTGAAACCGTTAGCACTTTAAATGTAAAAGTTACAGTGGGACACAAAAAATATCGGGCTCAGCCTGCCAGAATATGTACCCTTTCAAAATGGACATTTTGCATTGCTTTTCAGTTAGCGCTGTCTGTCTAGGAAAGCTCTTAAGTGTTCTGTGTGTGGTCTCAACAGGGACTGCAGAAGCCTTCTCTAGAGGAAATCCAGCATGCCAAGAATGCCATTTTTAGTCCATCCATGTTTGGGTCTTCATTAGAGGAGGTAATGGCGCTTCAGAAGGAGAGATACCCAGATCGGCAGCTGCCCTGGGTTCAGACTCGTCTGTCCGAAGAGGTTTTGGGTCTCAATGGAGACCAAACAGAGGGCATTTTCAGGTGAGTGAGATATAGAAGAGATCAAAAGGAGTTCATGTGAGAAAACGGATGACAGAAGCTGGAAGCGTGTGGAATATTTGAACTAATTTGTAAGGATCAGATGAATGGGTCATGTTTTAGTTAGGTCAGCTGTACCTTTAATAGACTGACAAAAAGTAACTTCTGGAACTAAATCACTGGGAAAATATATGACTGCTCTTTGGTTTTGTCATGTCATCACAATGGTTTGTGGAAATATCTATTAGCATTTCACAGTCAGCTTTGTGTTTATAGGAACCACACTGGTCCTAAGTCTGTAACCAATAAGAAAGGCTATTAATAAGAACAGAAAAAATACTCTGTGTTCTTTGAAATATAACGTGTTATGCCATTTGGTGAAAATTACAAGGGGGGATAGGGGGTTTGGCCCACCTCTCTAAAATAAATAAAAATAAGTTGTGGTGTAAAACTCAACTATACATATCTTGCAGTAGTATGTTAGACGCCCAGAGGGGTCCATACATATCATTAAACCTGCTATTACCTTAAAGGGTAGCTCACCCCCAAATAAACTAATTTTTGCTGTTAAGCTATATACACGAATGTCTTATAGTGCTGTCTATATGCCCCAATAATTATTATTTTATTTATTTTATTTTTATGGCACTAGTGGCACATTTTTTTTGTACAGTAGGCTGACAGGTATGAGAGAGGGGGAGAGACATGCGGCAAAGGACGACAGGTCAGAGTCAAACCGGGCTAAGGCCTCCATACATGGGTCGTGCACGCTAACCACTGGGCCACCAAAGCACGCCCCCCAATAATTATTTTTAACAATTTACTGCACAATGCAAGAAATACTGTTTTTGTGTCTAAAGCAGTTTCTATGGTACCTCATGTTTAACGTGTGTACTGCTTTTGAATTTCGAATCAGTATTGATATTACCTCCTTCAAATGTTCAGAATGTTAATATTATGAATATTTGAGGGACAGTTAAGGTCTCTACAAAATCATCAACATCTGCTGATCCAGGGGATGTCGACAGATAAATGTTTACATATTTTCAGCTAGTTTTTGGCTAGTTTTTCAGAGCTTCTTGTTTACATTCTGCAAATTGTCTGAGGGTTCACATTGACCTTTCCAAACGTTTTCAATAATTCACTGGATACTGTTTACCAAAGGGCTCTGTTGTCCTAACCAGTTGAGTTTAGCTTACAATTTGTTGTGTAATTTCTTTGATTGACAACTGTTTCGTCCTCCCAGAAATTCAAGTCAGTATAATTCTAAGTATTTATTTTGCACGTAGTCACAGTAAATGTTGTCTCAAGGCACCTTAAAAAACTTGAACTATATAGACAGCTCAGTTCTCTCCTATATACAGATTTAAAGTAAATTATATACATTTAAATTTGATTTTAGCTCTTAAACACTGCAGCAACATTCAGTTTATTATGTAGACTGGTAAAAGGTTTTCTAGCTAGCTTTTTAACCAACTAGATTATTTTACAAATGCATTTATTTTAAATGGTTTACCAGTTCACTACTCTTTTAATGTTGTTTATTAAATAGAAAGATAAATAAAGTAATGAGGAGCAGAGCAGATCAGATGAGATAATTGTATTGCAGCTGGGGAAGAGCAGTTCTGCTGTGTTTTGTACATTGTGCAGGTTTGCTCCTGCTGTATGTTCTTATGTATCTGATGCTTTGCCAGTTTTGTACCAAAATAGTTTTTGTGGAACAGCTGGCAACAAAGGTTGTTTTTTGGTTCTTTCCCTATTATGTGTTTGATTGGATTTGATCTATACTAGTCGGTTTAGATGGCAAACATTAGGGAAAAAAACAGAACATTTCTGGAGTAGAAAAAAAGAAAAAATATTTTAGTTAACTGAAGTACATGCCTGCCCTAATACTTTTACATTATATATATAAAAAAGTCTTCACTCTAATTATCTCTGCATAATTGCTCCCTGCTCTTGACCTCTAGAGTACCAGGAGACATAGATGAAGTCAATGCCCTAAAGTTGCAAGTTGATCAGTGGAATATTCCCACAGGACTGGAAGACCCACATATCCCAGGTGAACACATGCCATATGTTTTCAACTTTACAACACTTCTTCTTACTAAGAATGAATGATGAGCATGTGGATATTTGTACTCCCATTTTGATAATGTTCCTTTATCACAGAGTTAATATAATGTTCCATGTTTCTTTATGTGTAATAATACCTGGGTGACATGCATTTTGTGATCTGAACAAGTCGATCAGTATGGAGGACCAAGTCTTCCATAATTAAAAATAAATACAGAAATAAATAAATGCTCAATAAATAAATATACATACAATTATGTGCCACCAAAAATATAATAAACAAATAAATGTAGGTAGAAAATAAATTATACAGTGAGACAAAATGTATATATCTCCTTTAATTAGCCACTTTATTTATTAATTACTTATTTTTTTAAGTATTTATTTATGTGCATGTTATAATATTTTTGTCTGTTTTATTATTTCTTTGTATTTTTTGCCCTATTTATTTCTCCGATGCTATTTATTTCTGCCTGTCCTTTTTACATTTCTGTTTGTCTTTTTTACATTTCTGTCTGTCCTTTTTACATTTCTGTTTGCCGTTTTTACATTTCTGTCTGTCCTTTTTACATTTCTGTTCCTCGTTTTTACATTTCTGTCTGTCCTTTTTACATTTCTGTTTCCCGCTTTTACATTTCTGTCTGTCCTTTTTACATTTCTGTTTCTCGTTTTTACATTTCTGTCTCTCGTTTTTACATTTCTGCCTGTCCTTTTTACATTTCTGTATGCATTTCTGCCTCATTATGCAAATGAGGAGGGCTGTGTCTTAAGGGCTCAACTTCTTCCCATTGGTTGGTTAGCATTTTACTGCATCGGTCAAATCTACATGGCTTTCCCCCAGACAGAAGGACAGACAGAAATGTAAAAACGTGAAACAGAAATGTAAAAAGGACAGACAGAAATGTAAAAACGGCAAATAGAAATGTAAAAAGGACAGACAGAAATGTAAAAAAGACAAACAGAAATGTAAAAAGGACAGGCAGAAATAAATAGCATCGGAGAAATAAATAGGGCAAAAAAATACAAAGAAAGAATAAAACAGACAAAAATATTATAACATGCACATAAATAAATACTTAAAAAAATAAGTAATTAATAAATAAAGTGGCTAATTAAAGGAGATATATATATTTTGTCTCACTGTATAATTTATTTTCTACCTACATTTATTTGTTTATTATATTTTTGGTGGCACATAATTGTATGCATATTTATTTATTGAGCATTTATTTATTTCTGTATTTATTTTTAATTATGGAAGACTTGGTCCTCCATAGATCAGGCATTTAAATAAAAAAATAAATATTTCCCTCTATAGTCCGACAGTGTGACACAGAGAAAGCAGTCTGTGGTCAAGTAACAGACATTTGCTGCCTCTCCAAGACACAAATACGTGGCTCTCTAAACAGAAGGCCACCACTCCTACATTTCCAAAATGTTATATAGGCTGTGGCTTTTGTTGTTTGATTTCTGAAAGAAAATTACTCATTCAGACTGCAGGGTGTTTTGAAGAGAAAAAGAAATAGATTTTTGGTTTTACATCTTGTGTACATATCCAAACGGATGTAAAATGCACTGTTTTTCTGATACTCCTCACTGCAAATCCAGAAGATAAACTTAATGGAATATGGGTTGGAGAAAAGTAATATTTTGTGTGTAAAATTAGACCCTCATCTGCTAACGTTATACAGCACTTACTAACGACTGAAACTTGTCAACCTTTAAGCATGTGTTTATTCATATAACTGTTGTAGGCATAGAGACTCAGGGGCTTGGTATTGTGGTCTCAGTGTGTAGCTTATCCAACAAGAAATATGAAGTAAGCAACTTGAGTGACTGATTGGTAATAATGCAAGAATTTACGCAGATTAATTCTGGCCCAATAAATGTCCTGCCTTAGAAGCAACCCATTCCGCAATGTGTCAGTTCGTACTTGTATTTATATCAACACATTTTCAGCAATTTATGTGTAGTCAATTACATGAGGAAACCTGGTTCTCACTGCAAATTGATAAAACAGAGCACAGCTGTAAAAAGACTTTAGATCAAATAAAACATTAATTTAACAAACAAACTAGAATCCAGTAAAGGTATACCAAAATTGAAGATGTGCTCCAGTTTCCTTTTAACTAGTTAAAAACCAAGCTGGTGATAATTTTCAATAGTCTTTCTAACTTGTGCTTTAAGCAGCACCAGATGTAAATGAGCAATAGAATCTTGGCCAATTCCATAGAGAAGTTCAATCCATTTATCAGGATAATAAAGAACATAAACATGTATCGCAATCTTAAAGGGACAGTGTGTAACTAATTTGGCTTTTTATTAGCAAAAACAAGTATCGTATTGATAAATACATATTCTGCCAATGTCTAATAACAATCTCATAAGAAAATAAAGCATTCCCATAGCTTAGAATAAGAAGTTTATAAATACATAGGTGGCAGTGCACCCATTGTAAGAGGCCATTTTGCATTGCCATTTTTGACTGCAGTAGCCAAAAGTGAACAAAATGTCAACCAGGTGTCTTTCTCAGCTCTGGTGGCTTGCACTTAAGCCATCAGAGCTCAGTGAGGGATAAAAAACATCTTTGGAGGCAGTGGTTTTAGGGAACAATTTGCCGGTTACACAACCACTTAAGTACTTTATCTGTTTGAAAGGGCTTCTGTTGCTCAAAGATGATGCACAGCTATCGAGATCAACAGGGCTTTGTTTAAATGTTCCATCTTGTAATAGTTGCTCTGTGTTATTGGATATGTGCCCAGCTTCTCTTCTGAAACTGTGGTACCGGGAACTGGAAGAGCCACTGATCCCGCATGAGTTCTACAGTGAGTGTATCAGTAGCTATGACAACCCAGAGGCTGCTGTCAATGTGGTGTTGGGCCTACCACACATCAACAAGCTGGTACTCTGCTACCTCATTCGCTTCCTACAGGTAACACACTCACAGTTATGCATTTTTTTAAATATTTGGTTTAACTATTTTATCAACCAATGTGATTCTTTTCTGATCAAACAGGGATAAGCAATGAGCTAGTATATTTCCCCAAAAATGAGACAGCTGATGAAAAGCTAATGACATTTAATTTTACTTTTGCTTTTGTAACAAAAGAAAAATAACACAGGTTGAAAAGCTCTAAACCAAACTCAGTTTATTCAAAACTAGGCAGAATTTATTTGATTACAGGAACCCCCCACCCACCATTTTATGTTGTGAACAATCAACTGCACATCACTTCCATCAGGGATTCTCAGCATGTGGTGTCCCTGACTAATAGCTATCCAAACTAATCTGTCCCCCTCACGATCATTTGATTAATCAAATTCAAAGGTTAAAGTATAGGTTTCTATATAGATATAGTCTGTGTATCTAAACCAAGTTTTATTTATATAGCGCCAAATCCCAACACATGTAATTTCAAGTCAAATTCACTCAAATCATACAGACTGATTGGTTGAAAACGTTCCTAAGGAAATCCAGCTAATTGCATCAAGTCTTGGACAAGCAGCATTCACTCCTCCTGAAAGAGTGTGTAGCCATATTTGACAGTCGTCTGCAATTTCGCTTTGCTGCAATGGGGCAAAGTCGTGACAGATCTACAACTGCTTCCGGGTCCAAGCCGGCCGAATCCGTTGTTTATTCAATATGCTGCTGTACTTTGTTCCGTGCTGTTTTAATAGATTGTACACCAAAAAACAACTCCAGCTGTCATTTTATCGTTTCTCGTGCGATCAGGAGAGAAAGAGATGGCTGCAGTCATTATTCCCTTTAACAGGAAGAGGACCTCTAGCAGAACCAGGTTTAGTGTGAATGGCCATCTGCCATGACCAACTGTGGCTTAGAGAAGACAGCAGAGACACAAAAGAGCACAGAAGCACACATTGATCCAGGAATACTTTTGATGTTAGAGAGGGTAATGGCAAAGGATCTACCCTTCAAGATGGTGTCACAGCTAAACAGAACAGCGGGCCTGATGTATCTATTATGAAAAACATAAAGCTAAAAGATAAAATAAAAGCAAATAATGCAAAATTGGAGAGAGTAGGAGAACTCAACAGAGTGAGAGAAATACATATTGATATCTTCCAGCAGTCTAAGCCTGCTACAGCATAACATATGAGACATGATTAGGATAACTCAAGCCACTAAATATAATTTTGTCAAAATGGAATTTTTATGCCTAGTCTTAAAAGTAGACAGGGTGTCTGCCTCATGGACTAAAACTGTGAGTTGGTTCCACAGGAGAGGAGCCTAATAACTAAAATATCTCCCTCCCAGTCTATGTTTAGAGACTCTAGGAACCACCAGTAGGCCTGCAGTCTGAGAGTTAAGTGCTCCGTTAGGAACATATGGAGCAATCAGATTTATGATTTATGATGGAGCTTGATTTTTAGGGGGTTTAAATGCGAGAAGAAAGATTTTAAATTCTATTCTTGACTTAACAGGAAGCCAATCAACGGACGCTAAAATAGAAGAAATATGTTATTTTTTTCCAGAGCATTTGCTGCAGTGTTTTTTGATCAGCTGAAGGCTTTGAACTGTATTTTATGGACTTCCTAATAGTAAAGAATTACAATATGGTCCAGTCTTGTAGTGACAAATGCATAGACTAGTTTTTCAGCATCACTCCTGGACAGAATATTTCTAATTTTGGCAACATTCTGGAGGTGAAAACAGGAAATGTTAAAAACCTGTTTAATATGGGATTTACATGACATGTCCTGATCGAAAATACCACCAACGTTCTTTACTTTATTACCAGAGGCCAATTTCATACCATCCATCTTAAGTGATTGATTAAGACGTTTATTATTTAGAGACTGGTCAAAATATTACAACTTATACATAAAAAGTATAGCTCAGTATCATCAGCATGACAGTAGAAATTAATCCCATGTCGTCTGATGATTTTAACAATTGGAAACATATCCATAGTAAATAAAATTTATCCAATGACTGAATGTGGTTCTCCACAAGTAATACAGGAGTTTTATTAACCAGGAAAGATTTATTATTAACATGAACATCTGTCATGTAAATAAGATTTAGCTTAGAGTTATGATTTTCCTCTCATACCTATAGCACTTTCAAGTCTTTCTAAGAGAATGTTGTGATCAGCTAAATTAAATGAAGCACTGGCATCTAACAGGACACAAGTCTATTAGTATATAATTAATGACTTTCACCAAAGCTGTTTCAATGCTATGATGAGCAATCATGCCTGACTGAAACTCTTCAGAAAGGTCATTACTGTGTAAATTATGTCATGCTTGATTAGCAACAATTTTTTTCAAGAATTTTGGATAAGAAAGGAAGATTTGATTAATTTTTAAGTCATGTTGATCAAGAGAAGAAAAATCAATAGGAACAAATAAAAATAACATATATCTAAAGATGGGTATGTCAAAAATACACTTTGCCTTGCATTTTTAACCAAATTTTTTTTAGCTAAATTAAAACGCTTCTTACCATACCAAGTATGAGGGACAAATCCTGCCATAATTAAAAATACATACAGAAATAAACGAAGGACTTCATAATATAAAATTGCAAGAAAAAGTAGCTAATAATATGAATTTGTGTGCCATTAAATGTGACAAAATAATAAAAAGAAGATATTTCTTCAACAATTGAATTATTCATCAAAAAATATATATTGTAACTTACACTTTTATTTTTACTTTTCTTCTTACTTTTATGTTGACTTATTTTTAACCCACTTGTTTTCTGTTATACATTTTTATTGAAGTCTTTATTTTGTCTTTGTATATTTATTGCAAGTGAGGTTTTTTTGTTCCGTATTTCCACTGCAACATTTTTTATTGTTTCATATTTATTCACACCAACATTTTTGAAAGATGTTTTTATTTTTGTTTCATACTGATTTATATCACAACATTTTTAAAGCATTTTTTTACTCCATCATAAATATTTCTTTTTATTGTATTTTAACATCCTTCAATTTCTGAAACAATGATTTATTTCTGGCTCTAACATTTCTAACAGTTTTTTTACCCAAAGAATTTTGACGTGACCTTTTTATTTCCTTCTCCCCTTTTTCCACTTTGTGTATTTCTACTTCATATTTCTAAAGCATGTTTTTAGTCCACCATAAATATTTATTTTTATTATATTTTTAACATCCTTCTATTTCTGAAACATAGGTTTATTCTGCCTCTAACTTTTCTAATTGTTTTTTACCCACAGAATTTTCGCCTGCCCTTTTTATTTCCTTCTCCCCTTTTTCTACTTCATGTATTTCTACTTCATATTTTTTTTACTTCCTCTTTTTCCACTTGGTGTATTTCTACTTGGTGTTTTATTACTTCCTCTTTTTCCACTTGGTCCGTCTGACTGCAGCCGTTAATGTTAAAACGATGCCGGGGAGGGAGGGGGGGAGAGGGGGCGGCGTCACCGGCAAAGCTTCACAACTATTGGCCAAGGCCTGGCTCCCCGGAAACGAGCCTGCACCAGAGCAGACGACTGGCCGCTTTCCCAGAATGCACCGGGGCCGCAGCTTGATTCTGGACAGTGCAAACAGAGCTCACAGTGGTAAGTTAAAAATTACCTGTTCTGCAGATGCTGTTCTTTAAAAGTACGTTTTCAGATCGTTTGAAGCGACAACATTATACTTTTTAGCTTTCCTATAAGGCCCGTTTAGAGAGTTGGTGTGTAATTAAAAAGAAAAAGACTGCTGTTGAACGGACCAGAGTGACCCGCAGACCCTCTACTGCAGCCAGGGCTAATGTTAAATGGTCTGTAGTACCCTTCCCTCGGCCTAGTCATGTGTGAAGTACCTCTGGTTCTGATGGCGTTTTTTCGTTGTTGTTTTAATTAGGCAAAACATTCATTTGTTTTGTGTTTATCTGACTGACTTGTGTTGCTTTGTTAGCCCAACTAGTAGGCATTTTAAGATTAACAGCCTATTTCCTACTTTTATGTTTAAAAAAACATTGAGGATGGTATTAAACAAATGATAAGGTTGAAATTGTGACTATTTTTCTATGAATCATTAAAATGAAAACACAATTTTAACAGATTAGTAACAGTATCGCAGCACGGTTAAGGTACTTTGTTGTACCTACTGACCACAGCATTGATCATTAAGATAGCAAAAGTCATTTCTATGTCTGCCCACCTTTACAGTGATTAATCTATAAATAATGTGCAGTTAGTTCATTTCATTCTTTCAGTGAAATAGCAAAAATAATCAATATATATTACAATGATTATAAAAACACTATAGGTAATACCAGAGATGAGAAGCCATTTGTTACATTTACTATACTTGACTAGTTTTACAGGACTATACATTTTACTCTTTCTTTCTTGAGAACTATATTAATCTGCATGTTAACAAGGTATGACGTGAAAAGGTGAGAACTGAAAAACCAATTATTGTAACATTTGGCATTTTTTATTTACAGGAAGAAACACCAAACAAAATATGTGAGGATAAACACCTCTGTGTTAATCCTCCAAACCGTTTTTCAATTAAGGGGACCTGAAACCGGCCTTTAGGCTAAACAGGGCCACCATCGTCCTCCTCCTTCAGCTGCTACCCATCCAGAAGGCCCATGGATGGCCGCGGGAGATAGAGGTGCTGGTGACCCTCTACTGGCTGGCCTGCGGTGCATCCTATAGGGCAACAGCCGACATCTTTGGGATGCCCTTGTGTGCCAGGTGGTGCACATCATTGCACCACCGGGCACCTGGGGATCATTCAAAAGAATAATTTTCTTCCCAAAAAGACATGATTTGGAGGGAGTTGGTGTTGGTTTTGCCCGCCTTGCCAGGAACAAGGCCTTCAAAGGAGCAGTCGGTGCCATTGATGGGTGTCATGTGTGAATTGTTCCACCTGCAGAGCCACAAAAGAAATGTTATTTAAACAAAAAACTCTTCCCCTCAATCATCCTGCAGGGTGTGTGTAACGCACGGGGAAAGATTTTGAATGTTCATGTCGACAATGTCGGCTCTGTCCATGACTCACTGGTACTGTGGTGCTCTCCGTTGTATAAAAATGCTTTATACCCACCTGAGGGCTTTTTTCTACTCGGCGATGGTGGGTTCCCATGGCTCCGGTACCCGATCACCCTCCTGACGCCCTATCGCCAGCCAGTTGCCAGTAAGATCTCTTACCTTCCTGTCCTTAAATAGAGCCAACAATGACACACAATTGATACACAAATTATATTAATTGGATAGAAGATTAAGACATATCAGCATATTACCTAAATTACCTAAATTACCTAAGTTATTTTATATTTGGTACAGTCCAAGTGGAGGCATGCTACAACAGGAACCACGCCAAGGTGAGAAACATCATGGGGCGTGCCTTTGGTGTCTAAAGACGCAGTGGCATTCAATTTTCTTTAGGGGCGCTGGAGGTCCGCCCAAAATGTGCCCCCAAAGTTATTGTGGCCTGCTGCATCCTCCACAATGTTAGTATAGAAGCAGGTGACCAGCTTGGCATGGAGGAGAAGGAGGTCGACCCAGAAGAGGATGGCTATCCGGCGGCTGAAGACAGGAAGCTGTCTGAAAGATGCCTCCGAGCCAGACTGGCAGCCCAAGTGCATGTTTAAGTGAACATGACTATATTTAACCTAACCTAGATCAGTTGTAGTCATGTACACATGCTGCTTCGTTTCATTTTTGTTCACTACCTGTAAATATTAAATAATCAGTAAATTAATTTCCATTCCTATATTTTATCAATTGTATGTTTGTGGGTGTTGTCTATTTGTCCAAGGTGTTTATAAAAGTTAATTCTCTGTTTTAAATCATATGTTAATAATTGGTTTGAACATGTTACATCTTGACTTTGTTTCAAAGTTAAATCATTTGCATAAAAGAAATGTCTTTTTATATACTGCTACTATTGTTTTCTTTCGCTCTCTTTCTCCTCTCAGTTCTTTGTATCCTCACTCAGAAGAAACTCACTTAGATAGGTAAAACATTTATAGATTTTATTTATAACTTGTCAACAAGTTTTTTTAAATGGGGACACATATTTATTGACCCTTTCGGTAGCCTCCCTCTCCCTTGCTTCCTCCCTAGCCAAGGATGCCACTCTTTCCTCATCGCTCTTAGTTTGCTCCTTCAGGAAGTCAAGCTGAGACCATCAAGTCAAATGGTTTTCCATTTTAGTTAATCTGTACAATATCCTTCAACAAATAGATGTCTTTGTTAACGGTATGACTTCGTCATTGCGTTCTGCATTAGACAATGTAGCTCCCTTGAAAAAGAAGGTGATTATTCACAGGAAGCTGGCTCCTTGGTTTAATTCAGAGCTGCGTTCCTTGAAGCACAATGTTAGGAAATTTGAGAGAAAATGGCGCTCTACACACCAAGAGGACTCCTACCTAATCTGGAAGTACAGTCTATTGTTGTATAACAAGACCCTTCGCAGAGTTAGAGCAGCATATTTTTCATCATTAATTAAGGAGAATAAGAATAATCCTAGATTTCTCTTCAGTACAGTTGCCAAACTTACCCAGAGCCACAGCTCTGTTGATCCATCCATTCCCTTAGCTCTTAGCAGTAATGATTTTATGGGATTCTTCATAAATAAAATTGATTCCATTAAAAATAATTGGCATCCTCCCAAACATGATTACCTCGTCCTCAGTAAGTGAGGCAGCATTGGAGGAATCCTTAGAACCTGCGCAGTGTCTGAACTGTTTAAAAGCAGTAGAGCTTTCTGAGCTATCTAAAATTTTAGCTTCATCTAAACCTTCAACCTGTATGTTAGACCCAATCCCAACCAAGTTGTTTAAGGAGGTATTCCCTCTGATCAGTGGTCCTATTTTAGACATGATTAATCTATCCTTGGTAAATGGGTATGTACCACAGGCTTTTAAAGTAGCTGTTATTAAACCTTTACTTAAGAAACCATCTCTTGATCAGGATGAGTTAGTAAATTACAGACCTATATCTAATCTTCTTTTCTTATCTAAAATTCTTGAGAAAGTAGTTGCTAATCAACTATGTGAACATTTACAAAGTAATGACCTACTTGAGGAGTTTCAGTCAGGCTTCAGAGCTCATCATAGCACTGAAACAGCTCTGGTGAAGGTCACCAATGATATTCTCATGGCCTCAGATAATGGACTTGTGTCTATACTTGTCCTGTTAGATCTCAGTGCTGCATTTGATACAGTTGATCACAATATTCTCCTACAAAGACTTGAGCATACTGTAGGGATTAAGGGAAAAGCATTAGGCTGGTTTAAATCTTATCTGTCGGACAAATTCCAGTTTGTTCATGTTAATAATAAATCTTCCTCAAACTCTAGGGTCACTTGTGGAGTACCACAGGGTTCAGTCCTTGGACCAATTCTATTTACTATATATATGCTTCCGATCGGCAAAATTATCAGACAGCATGGGATTAATTTCCACTGTTATGCTGATGACACTCAGCTATATTTATCCATAAATCCTGATGAATCCAATCAGTTACTTCGACTGCAGTCATGTCTTGATGACATCAAAAGCTGGATGACTTTAAATTTCCTGCATTTAAATTCTGACAAGACAGAAGGTGTAATCTTTGGGCCAGAGTCTTCAAAAAATAAAGTTCTTAATCAATCACTTAATCTGAATGGCATTAACTTGGCCTCTGGTAATAAAGTTAAAAATCTTGGTGTTGTTTTCGACCAAGACATGTAATTTAAATCCCATATTAAACAGATTTCCAGAGTTTCCTTTTTTCACCTCCGGAATATCGCCAAAATTAGAAACATTCTGTCCAGGAGTGATGCTGAAAAACTAGTCCATGCATTTGTTACTTCAAGGCTGGACTATTGTAATTCTTTACTATCAGGAAGTCCACAAAATGCAGTTCGAAGTCTTCAGCTGATTCAAAATGCTGCGGCAAGAGTTCTGATGAAAATCAACAAGAGGGATCATATTTCTCCAATTTTAGCTTCCCTTCATTGGCTTCCTGTTAAATCAAGAATAGAATTTAAAATTCTCCTTCTAACGTATAAAGCCCTTAATAATCAAGCTCCATCATATATCAGAGCTCTGATTACCCCGTATGTTCCTAACAGAGCACTTCGCCCTCAGACTGCAGGTCTGCTGGTGGTTCCTAGAGTCTCTAAAAGTAGAATGGGAGGCAGATCCTTTAGCTATCAGGCTCCTCTCCTGTGGAACCAACTCCCAGTTTTGGTCCGTGAGGCAGACACCCTATCTATTTTTAAGACTAATCTTAAAACTTTACTTTTTGACAAAGCTTATAGTTAGAGTGGCTCATACCCTGAGCTATCTCTATAGTTGTGCTGTGATAGGCCTAGGCTGCTGGAGGACATCAGGGTCTAATTTTCTCACTCTACTGATTTCTACTGTTCTTCAGTCTACTGTTCTCCAGTTTTGCATTGTATTACATTGAAATGACTGTCGTCATTTCAGCTTTTAACTTTTTGTTCTCTCTCTTTTTCTTCATAGTGGGTACACCTGGTCTGGCGTTCTGTTAACTGTGACATCATCCAGAGAAGACGGCTCACCCGCTACTACCATCTAATGTAGAACAGATTACTAGATCAATGTGTGCTTCTGTGCTTTTTTGTCTCTCTTGTTGTGTCTCTGCTCTGTCTTCCGTAACCCCAGTCGGTCGAGGCAGATGACCGTTCATACTGAGCCCGGTTCTGCCGGAGGTTTTCCTTCCCGTTAATGGGGAGTTTTTCTTCCCACTGTCGCTTCATGCTTGCTCAGTATGAGGGATTGCAGCAAAGCCATGTACAATGCAGACGACTCTCCCTGTGGCTCTACGGTTCCCCAGGAGTGAATGCTGCTTGTCGGGACTTTGATGCAATCAACTGGTTTCCTTATATAGGACATTTTTTGACCAATCTGTATAATCTGACCCAATCTGTATAATATGATTGAACTTGATTTTGTAAAGTGCCTTGAGATGACATGTTTCATGATTTGGCGCTATATAAATAAAATAAAATTGAATTGAAATTGAACCCTGCGTTTTCTTTGATAATACCAGAAATTTGGTGTGAATAATACATAATGTGAGCTTATATTATGCAGGGAGTTCTGTTATTTTACCTTTTTTGCACCAAATTGCGTCACTTCTTTTTGGCCTGCTTTGGTGTGACCTGCAGGCCAGAGGTTCTCACAAAATCACTAGTTGAATAGAAAACAAGAGCTGTCACAAGAGCTGAACATAAAGATTTAGGCAGACATAAATAAAAAATTACTTACTACCACTCGGTTTTGGAGGAGTTCCTCCTGCCAGTAAATAGGCCCTAATTGGGAATATGCCAGTTGATGAGGGCCTAGGTTCCTTCTGTGGGCCCTGTTTAAAATATAAACATATGTCAATTATGTATTACTTTATAATAAAAGACAAACAGATAATAGAATACACGTTAAACCTAAAACCAAGACCATTTTACGACTGCTTCTGCTATGTTTAATTAACATGACACTCGCAGAACGAACATATTTTGTAACTTATATAATAGATTGTCAGGTCTAAGCACCTAAAACATCATACAAACAGGGAAAGAAAGGCACAAAGACAATTAGTTTGGTTTTACTCTCGAGGAAAGTAGGAAGAGACCGTGCAGTTACAATGTCCAACCTACTCTGCTGGTCTCAGCGTTCTACTCGATTTTATTAAGCTTGGGGCGTTTCCCTAGTTACATGACTGAGGCTGTACTGGGGGGTGGGGAAACAGATAGTTACAGCCTCAGTTGTCAACAAAGATACACAGCTGAGCAATCACGTTCAGCCAGCACATAATCTTGTTGCTGAGTCTTCTTGTTTCAGGAAGCGAAGAAACAGTGTCTTCTGTTTCTTTGCACAGACATGATTAAGCTATCATCTGAGTATTATGATTATATCAGAAGCTTACATTACTACATCATAACAAGATAAATCGGTTAATAAAGTATAAACATTAATCCCAACATAGATGATAACTATTGATTGCTGATAGCTGCTTCTGCTTAGTTATGCTTTCTGTCCTTAAGCATGATGGTCTGGATGCTGCTGTCGTCCCTGGGAGACATTTATAATTTATTCCAGCAAGTATTGAGTTAATAAAGCAACACAAAACAGTCAGATAAACACAAAACAAAGTAACATTTTGTCGAATTAAAACAACAACAAAAAACGCCATCAGAACCAGCGGTAGTTCACACACGACTAGGCCAAAGGAAGGGTACTACAGACCATCTAACATTAGCCCTGGCTGCAATTAGGCTCGGAGGTCTGCGGGTCACTCTGGTCCGCTCAACAGCGGACTTTTTCTTTTTAATTACCTACCAACTCTCTAAACGGCCCATATGGGGAAGCTTAAAAGTATAATGTTGTCGCCTCAAACGATCTGAAAACGTACTTTTAAAGAACAGCAGCAGAGAAAAGGTAATTTTTAACTTACCACTGTGAGCTCTGTTTGCGCTGTCCAGAATCAAGCTGTGGCCGCGGAGCATTCTGGGAAAGCGGCCAGTCGTCTGCTCTGATGCAGGCTCGTTTCCGGGGAGTAAGGCCTTGGCCAATAGTTGTGAAGCCTTGCTGGTGACGCTGCCCCCTCTCACCCCCCCCCCTGGCATCGTTTTAACATTAACAGCTGCAGTCAGATGGACCAAGTGGAAAAAGAGGCAGTAATAAAACACGAAGTGGGAATACACAAAGTTGAAAAAGAGGAAGTTAAAAAACACCAGTAGAAATACACAAAGTGGAAAAAGAGGAAGTAAAAAAAACATCAACAAGAAATACACCAAGTGGAAAAAGAGGAGTAAAAAAATATGAAGTAGAAATACATGAAGTGGAAAAAGGGGAGAAGGAAATAAAAAGGGCAGGAGAAAATTCTGTGGGGTAAAAAACAGTTAGAAAAGTTAGAGGCAGAAATAAATCTATGTTTCAGAGATAGAGGGATGTTAAATACAATAAAATAAATATTTATGGTGGAGTAAAAACATGCTTTAAAAATATGAAGTAGAAATATACGAAGTGGAAAAAGGGGAGAAGGAAATAAAAAGGGCAGGCGAAAATTTTGGGGTAAAAAAACAGTTATAAATGTTAGAGGCAGAAATTAATCATTGTTTCAGAAATAGAAGGTTGTTAAAATAAAATAAAATGTATAACAGAAAACAAGTGGGTTAAAAATAAGTCAACATAAAAGTAAGAAGAAAAGTATAAATAAAAGTGTAAGTTAAATTATAGATTTTTTGATGAATAATTCAATTGTTGAAGAAATATCTTCTTTTTATTATGTTGTCACATTTAATGGCACACAAATCCATATTATTAGCTACTTTTTCAAGCAATTTTATGTTATTAAGTCCTTTATTTATTTCTGTATGTATTTTTAATTATGGCAGGATTGGTCCTCCATATTTATGGAATATAATGTCATGAAAAATCTACCACTGTGAGCTTCTAGTACTTTTAGTGAGGGTTTTGAATTGTTTTTTCTTTTGCATTACTATTTGTAAACAAACAAAAAAATGTATTAGATGTCTTGCTTCTTTCTGTTGGAAATGTACTAAAACACTCAAGAAAATGGTTAATTAACGGAACTGATCAGAATTTGTGTCGTCTCCCAATATCAAAGAAGCACCTCTCAAATTGAATTGTCTAGTCCAGATTTAAAACAGTCATAATAAGAATCGGAATGAACTTCATTCACCAAGTTTGTCGATACAAACAAAGAATTTGACTTTGGATAACAATGCTCACATTGTAAAAAAAATTTATAGGCAAGCAGAACAATAATAGCATTTCACACCTTGTATATATATATATATATATATATATATATATATATATATATATATATATATATACATATATATATATATATATATATATACATATATATATATATATATATATATATATATATATATATATATATATATATATATATATGTATATATATATATATACCTGGTGTAAAACACCTGCCCAGTTAGGGCAAATATGCTTAGTTTCCTTCAGCGTAGCTGGCTACCCTGGCTATAAGGTGTTCAGAGATCCAGCCTAGGGATAGAAACTGGCTTGCTTTAGCTATAAGTGCTCTGTAACGCTGGCTTGAAGGTAAAAAAAAAAAATAGTTTATCAATAGGTGGAAGGTCATTACTAATGATCAGACGATTGTACCTGTCTAGTTTTGTACATATTCTGAACCACACAAAGATGTATGAGCACAAAACAGACTGAATGATGGCAGTGTAGATGGTGATCAGTAGCTCCTGCGGAAGTTTTACGTCTTTAGTTGTCACAAGAAGTACAGTATCTTTTAGGCCTTCTTTCGGATAGAGTCAATATGTGAGGATTATCCACAAAATGCATTTCAAAGCCTTCCGCTGATCCAACATGCTGCAAGAGTTCTGATGATATATTATAATATCATTTAAAATTCTCCTTCTCATGAATAAAGCCCTTAAAAATCAAGCTCCATCATATATCAGAGATGTAATTACCCCATATGTTCCTAACAGAGCACTTCTCTCAGATTGCAGGTCTACTGGTGGTTTCTAGAGCCTCTAAAAGAAGAATAGTAGGCAGATTCTTTAGTTATCAGGCTGCTGTCCTGTGGAACCAACTCCCAGTTTTGGTCTGTGAGGAAACCACCCTGTCTACTTTTAAGACTAGGGTCAAAAGCTTCCTTTTTGACAAAGCATATAGTTAGGGTATCTTAGGTTATCTTGAGCTATCTCTAGTCTCACTTTGCTGATTTCTCTTACTGTTCTCCAATTTGGCATGGTTTGTTGTTATTTCAACTTTTAACTTTAGGTTCTCTCTGTCTTTTTTCCCTTGATAGTAGGTACACTTGGTGGCGACACCATGGCAGATGGTGCCATTACCATTACCAGAAAGGATTCCTGGATCAATGTGTGCTTCGGTGCTTTATTTGTGTCTCTGCTCTGCCATCTCTAACCCCCAGTCGCCGGTTTAGGTCAGAAGCTGAAGCATCAAAAACATTTCGGGTACTGGATTAGGTACACCTGTCCAACTGCTCGTTAACAGAAATTTCTAATCAGCCGATTATATGGCAGCGACTGAATGCATTTAGGCATGTAGACATAGTCAAGACGATATACTGCAGTTCACACCAATCATCAGAATCAGGATGATTGGCGAATTAAGTGACTGTGAACGTGGCGTGGTTGTTGGTGCCATACAGGCTGGTCTGAGTATTTCAGAAGCTGCTGATCTACTGGGACTTTCACACACAACCATCTTTAGGGTCTACAGAGAATGGTGAAAAAAGAAAGAATATTAAATGATCCATCCTGCCTTGTATCAACGGTTCAGGCTGGTGGTGTAATGGTGTGGGAGATATTTGCTTGGCACAGTTTGGGCCCCTTAGCATCAATTGAGCATCTTGTCAAAACCACAGCCTACCTGAGAACTGTTGCTGACCATGTCCATCCCTTTATGACCAGTGTACCCATATTCTGATGGCTACTTCCTGCAGAATAACACGCCATGTTATAAAGCACAAATCATCTAAGACTGGTTTCTTGAAAATGACGAGTTCACTGTACTCAAATGGCCTCAACAGTCACCAGATCTCATTCCAATAGTGCACCTTTGGAATGTGGTGGAACAGCAGATTTGCATCATGGATGTGCAGCCGACAAATCTGCAGCATCTGAATGATTCTATGAATGTGAATATGGACCAAATTCTCTGATGGATGTTTCCAGTACATTGTTGAATGTATGCCACAAAGGATTAAGGCAGTTCTGAATGCAAAAGGAGGTCCAACCCGGTACTAGCAAGGTGTACCTATTAAAGTGGCCAGTGAGTGTATAAATATTCACAACACGTCATCTCAAGGTACTTTAAAAAGTCTAATTTAGTCATATAATCCTGACATATTGGTCAAAAAGTTTTCTGTCTAAGGAAACCCAGCAGACTGCATCGAGTGTTGACAACTGCATTCACTCCTGCTGAATGGCTGGGTACATGGGGTGGTTGTAAAAGGAGGTGAAAATGGATCTTACTAAAGAGATAAGCGATGGACTGAACTGAGACAAGCTAGACCCTGTTCTGAAGGTTTCATATCTAAAAAAATCTCTAGGGTCCATGGAGTTGATCATATGAGCATGATAGCTGACATGATAAAGGCTTTACATGACCTGCCATTGCCACATACTCAGAAGCTGGGCTTGTTTTCTATCTTGTCGTTAGTTTTCACACCAATAAATAATTCATAAATGTTAGGTATTTAAGGGCTCATGGACAAAGCAACTTTGGTTGGGCCAGGATCTCAGAATTTTTTTCTTAAAGAGAAAACGTGTCATTTAAGAATGTAACCTCACAGTGCTCCTCCTCCTCCGCTCTGCTGTTTGCCAGACAAATTTGTTTGAAATTAATTTAAGCTGGCATCCGCTCTGCATTTATGTTGAAAATATTTAGGGCCTTATTAGTTAATGTGTTAATGAAACAGGGAATTTTCAGTGTCTCCTTAACTTTTACTTTTTTTGCTACCCTCAGCTGACTAGACTAGCTCTAGCAGCCTAGCCAGTTTGCCCGAAAAATACTTCACTGCACTGACATGCCTTACCTTCACACAGATACCAAATGCTTGCATTTACACTTTGTCGGTCACTTCCTGTCAATGGCGAGTTAGCTGAAAAGCGACTCATGCAGCAACTTCATCTCAAATTACTCATCGTTATGACTTCAAGGAGGACCGGGATCGTTTGTCAAGTTAGAGGCTGTCTTAATAATGGATGAAAAAGAAAGATTTACGTGGAGCAGGAGTATTTTAATCATCGACCGTGAATAAGAGCTGCGGATGCGAGGCACCCTACTTCCTTCACTGACGAAGAATGAGAAATCCTTCCGCCTGTGGTTAAAAGCTCTAAATTTGAAGAAACCACCGAAACAATGGTATGTTTGTTCTTTTAATTTCGTGGACAAAAAACTGACAGAAGACCACACGATGCCAGAAAAATGGCTGGACTACGAAGTTCCAATAAAATCTTCAAGGAGACGTCAAGAGGAGAGCAGACACAGGTAAGCTAAGGGATGTTTATGTTATGCCAGAAGCTGTTTGAATATGCTTATTATTATTATTATTATTATTATTATTTGGTATTATAATTTAAGTAATAAATCATTCAACTCAAAATTCCGCTATAACCACACTCAGAGACGTCGGCATTTGACGTCGCAGCAGTGAGGAGCAGACACCCGCTCTGAGACACTTGCAAGATGGCGACTATGATGACGTAGGCTCTACAACCTTGCATGATGCGTGAGGGGAGGTCCTAATGATGTCACCACCTCCGAGAGGGAGTGGTTCACGGGTGAGTTTAAAGAAAAACCGCAAACTAAGATTCAACAAAGTGATCAAATTCACTGATAAAGAGAAGCGAAAAGAGAGGGGGGGAAAAGCATGGAAGAAGATGGAAAAGAACTGAAGCAGTGACCCACGGCGGGGTTATTGATTAACCACAATCAACACAGCAAAAATCAATTGTAAAATGCATGCCCAAACAAAGAATATATTCAGCAAAATAAATCCAACTCCGTCTTGGGGTAAAACGCATTAACCTACACCTACAAAGTTCCTACGCCTGCCCAGGCACTTCTAAACACCCTGTGGGTGAAAAAGAAATAAAAGGGGAGAACCTCGTTACTTTGAGGTGATCCAGGAGTGGAATCCCGGCTTCGGGGTCCGCGAGCGCTCCGACTAACGCGGCATCCTGAATGCGTCTCTTCCTCCGGGCTTACAGTCGCTTTGTTGGCCAGACAAAGCGGGGTCCTTATTGATCACTGGGAGATAAGGCGGCTTCCAGTATTTGATCAGAGGGAATTAAAAGTACCTTTAGAGTCGACCTCCTGCGTCAGCATGGATAAAGTTTGCTTCGAAAAGTCTCGGTCCAGCGAGAAACTCGAGCACGTGGCGTGGGATTGCCCCAACGAAGTGAAACAGCTGTGTGTCTTCTCAGGTTGGCAGCGTGCCAGGGAAGAAGGGAGATTGTCGTGCATAGCCGCAATAAATAAATTTTCCCTAGTAACGTTATCTCTCCGCTCCGTTGTTAGGGCGGCGGCCATTTTTGGGCCGTGTTGCATGATGGGAGTTGGTGGCCATTTTGACCACATTGTATCATGGGAATTGCGGTCCGTCACGTCCCGAATTAATGCAAATTTGTCACAACCCGTAATGGCATAACATACCCCTCTTTAGCTTTGATAGGTGGGATGCTGGTCACAGTCTTTAAGGCTACAACCAAGTCCATTCTGGCGTGACGAAAATCCGTTGTGCATGAGTGGAACAACCTAATAGTCTTTCTAGTAGTCCTTTGGAATTCATGCAGTTCCGTTCATCATCCAAGAGGAGGAAAACAAACAAAGCATTCATTGTGCCTGGGTCAGTAACCTAGCCTGGGCAGGACTAAGCTATAGCTAGTAATTTCTATTGGCTAATAAGGCAAACCATAAAGTAATAAAAAAAAAGAAATGCAAACTTCACAATCCCCATTGTCGATACATTCATTGGTCATCAGGTTTGAACTTTGAACCAAAGAAAGAAGAGAGGGAAAAGGGAAAAGAAAGAGACAGCGGTTCGTAGTCTAATCAGCTTGTGGCCTTTGAGGAGCTGATGTTACGAACCTGGGGGCGACGAAGGTGAGGGTGTCAATCCTGGTTTGTAACTGTTTCATCTGCTTGTATGCTGCATACGCCATTGCGGTACTGATGGCCCATCCAAATACAAGGAGAACCACAATAATG
Organism: Fundulus heteroclitus; assembly: GCF_011125445.2. Lineage (NCBI taxonomy): Eukaryota > Metazoa > Chordata > Actinopteri > Cyprinodontiformes > Fundulidae > Fundulus > Fundulus heteroclitus. Next base: position 924,872 of record NW_023396868.1, on the reverse strand, counting down.
GTCATAATGTGAGTGTCGGTCGACTCTGTAGCTCTGGGGAAGTGAAGCAGAGGGACCGAGCTCAACTCTGATGGAGTGAGACTGAATTTAATCAGCTGGGTGCCTGCAAGTAAAAGCTGTCTTTCAATGCCGACATCAATGCTGAAATTGTATCCCTTAAAGACATCTATTATTTCAATCTCTGAGTCATATTTGTCCACGTCAAGGTGATGCAGGACCATGTTTCCAAGGTGGACTACAGCACCTTGAGGTGGGGAACAGAAAATGGTTTGGTTGGGCAGTTTTAGTCTAGTAACTGTGTCATGCTGCTCGTAAGATAACAGGGCTTCTGCCTCTGGGGTGCTAACGAGCCAGCGGTTACCTGCCCGCTCAATTTTGGTTGCCACACCTGGATCTTTAAGGGTCATTCTAGCCTGACAGTTTTGTTCAGGGGATTCATTCCTTAGACCACACAGGTAATTGGTAACGTCTCTGATAAATGGATTGCTTGGACATACCCGGTGGATGTCTTTGGTTTTGGTACACAAATCCAAATTAGGGACTAAATAAAGTTTGGGGTCAGCATCATGATAGGCCAACATTGAGGGGGTTTATAGGTGTACATGGGTCTCACCTAGCCAAAAACCGACATTCAATACTGATTTAAGCCTATACATGTTAGCTCTTTCAATGATGGGAAGGTTTAGCATAAATCCTATCTCCAAGTTGTCAGGATTTACAAATATTGGAATTGCACTACCTAGGCTGTAAGCCAGGTGTGTTTGTGGTGGTTGCAGTGTTTACCTAGAGGCAGATTTGAGAACCTTTTCAACCAAATCTACTGGCACCAGGTACGGAGGAATCCGTCCTTCAGCAAGGCTATTTACGGATGAACTAACCTCTAGAGTGAGGTCCTACATTACATTTCTAACCACCTGAGTATACATCATGTTATTCTTTACCACTTCTGTGAGCGTTTCCAAAGCAATGCATGGTGTTATTGCCGAGTGTGAAAATATAGAAGTGAAATTATGTATGGACATTTGTTTTATTAGTGCATGTTTAAAATGTCCTGATTGAACATGCACCTGTCAAATTTAATGCTATGCATTGTTCTCTTCGGCGGGGACGGAGTTAGGCTCCGTTCCCTGTTAGAGTTTGGTGGACGGTTTAATCTGGTTCGCCTGAACCCATTTGTACTCTGAACATTGCACGCTGGCTTCTAGGTTCTTCTCAGCCCACGTGATAGTCGTTCTGAGACGGTCTTTTAAGTCGGTGGCGCACTGGTGTGCCGTGTAGACGGTTGTCACACTGACGTCTTCGGGCTGGTAGATGAGATTCAGGGGACGGGTCATTTGTCTCCCTGTCATCATCTGAAAAAGTGTCACCCCTGTGGAGCATGGTGAGGTAGAGCGGATTAGCATTAGGATCAGGGGAAGCTTTATGTCCCGGTCCCTGCCATAGCTGCTGGCATGTTCCTTTAACATGCTGACCACGGTGCAGTTCATTTGCTCCACCTGTCCCGATGACTGTGGGTAATAGGGGATGTGGAATTTAACTTCCACGCCCAACATGTCAAAAAGCACGGTCAAAATGTTTGATGTGTAATGCGTTCCTCTGTCCGAGTCGATGGACAGGGGAAGGCCCCACCAGCTGAAAACGTGATTTAGCAGCAAGGCTGCTGTGGTAACAGCGGTGTCATTCGGTGCTGGCAAACATTCGACCCATTCTGTGAAACTGCCTGTTATTGTCAAAAGATATTTGTTATCTCTTGATGATTTGGGGACTGGAACAATTCCAGTCAGTCTGCAAATGTGACCACGGAAATATAACCCCCCTTCGCTGAAGCAGGGCTCGGTCTAGTGGTCGTGTGGGTTGTAACTGGCTGCAGGTTGAGCAGCCCTGTACATGTTCCTGGGTGTCTTGTGCCATTGAAGGCTGGGACGTCACCTGTTAGAGAGTTTTCAGATTAGCTTTGCAGCTTCTGTGTCCTCCTACTGGTGAGTCCTGGACGTGTGTCAATGTGATCCCAAGTTCGTTTGAATCTTTGGGCTGAATGGGCTGAAACTCATGGCGCAGCTCTTTAAGTGCTGTTTCCTCCGTTTCAGTGATCAGTGCATCAGCTTTTTTCAGCTGTTGCATAATTTCTGTTTCGAAACCAGGGCAGGGCTCAGTGGGTGAGTCCCGATTCTCTGGTTGATTTGGTGCTGGTTCTGTTGGGTTGGTTGCTATCGCATACACCAACAGGTTTCCTTCAGCTTCAAGCGTTGCACCACAAATGGATCCAGCAGGCAGAGCTTCATGTCGCCTGATTTGGATCATGTTGGAAGGAAAAGTAAACACGGTGTCTGGAGGATGAGAGAGCTGTCTTGTGCCAATCTGTGCATAAAGTATGCACACCCCCGTTGCTTTCAGAAGCCGTAGAGCAAGTAGTGGCTGTGTTTTGTTTCAGCCAGATGGGGCTTTTCACGGCACAGAGAGCTGTACAGATCTCTGCTGATCGCAGATTTCTCTGACCAAAGAGCTAGCAGCACGTCTGGCATGAATGTGCTTTCCAGGTGCACACCTTCGGCCCCCTGGGCTTATAGGGTTCAACTCCAGAGTGTTTAAGTGAGCAGAGGAAAGATGTGTGGCTGCAGAGAGAAGTTCTCTGATCGCTGAGAAGCGGTGGTGTGTCAGGGGATTTGGAAATCGGCTCTTTTGAAGGCAGAAATGGTGCTAAAAGTTCTTTGGGCTCTTCTGAGCAGGTCACCTGGTAGATAGGGGCGAACGGTCCACCTCCAGAAGTAAGAGGCTTGGGAGTCCCCTCTTGGGCCCAAAGATGACCATGATGGCAGTCAATGAGTGGAGCTAACCTGTTCAACAGATCCTGACCCACAAGAAAAGGTTCGGTGTCCAAAGTACAGATGTAGATGGGGTGCACCAGGGTCATGTCACGGAAAGTGATGTCTAACCACGCCCGTTTGGTGATGCATGACTGATCCTGAGTGTAGCTGGTGATGCCCACGTTACAGGTCTCCACCTGGAACGGTTTCCCAAGAGACACCATAGCTCTGGTCACCTCATCAAACAAATCCGAGCACATCAGATTGATCTCGGAACCTGTGTCTAAAAGAGCATTTGCAGCCACACATCCTCCGATAACTGTCGAGCAGTATAATCGATGCGCATTTTCACAATGGTTTAGCTCACCTAAAAACCTTAGAAAAGGGGTTTTCTGATCACCTGCTGATGGGATTTTAGAAGGTTGTTGGTGATTTTTCGGTTGGTTCCCCCACTTAATCAGATAAACTCTGTTAGAAGGGGGTGCCTGGTCCATGCCTAGTAATGCTGACGGGGGTTTTGGGCCTGGTTTCCCAGGAGGGTCAGCAGTATTGGATGGTGGCGACGACAGCTGCGGCGCGATCTGACGCACTGTTTCGGCTAGCAACCTGTGAAAAGTCTCCTCCATCTCCTTTCTCATTGACTCCTCTATACACAGGTTCCAGCCTTTGTTGTCATGTGTGCTTTTCGGCTTTTCCGACCTGTCAGTTTGCTTACCGTATCGGGCTGGATCCGGCATGTGCCATTTTTGAAACCTCTCACCTTCCATGCTGTCATGCTGACCTCTCCTATCCTGAGAAGCTTTCTTCTGCGGCGGCTCAAAACCATGTTGCTTCTTGGACCCAAATTTAGTTTTAGGTTTGAAGGGTGGCATCTCATGTCCCTCCAGACCTAAGCCCTTTTCTGGTTCGGTCTGAATCTGTAGAACCTTTTTATCACTGTCGGCTCCTTTGTTGGGCCGGACACGCGTTTCCCATGCAACCTGCGCATATTTCCTGATTTCCTGCATGGTAAGTCTCTTGGTTCTACAATGCATGGTAACCTCATAACGCACGCTTTCATGAAGGTTGTGGAGGAACAAGGATTTGAAAGTGTGGTCTTCCTCCAAGCCGGGAGCATTTCATCCCTGAAAGTAAGCAGCCCGCAAACAGCGGTAGTATTCCTTGGGTGCTTCAGTTCTCTTTTGCTGAATTGCAAAAGCTCCAAGAGTCGCAGAAGCTGGGTCTGTGAACACAGTATATTCTCCTCTTAAAGCCTGACAAAGAGCTGAATAACGGTCACGTGTAGCTGGAGGGAGGCTTTCTATGAAAACATGGACACTTCTGGACGTGGTTTTCCAGATAAGCCTCAACTTTTCTCGAGCAGAGGGGCTATATAAGTCTAGCAGACAGCGCTCTACCTCTCTGAGATAGTCATCAATGGTGGATTCTGTATTGCTAGGATCAAAAGTTGACGCATCCGCAGTCCCTGTGCAAGGATCGGGGCTGGTCCATCTGAGTCCTCTCCTGACGACTCCTGACTGTGGTAACCACGATGGGAAGGAGGCTCCAGTTCTGACCACCCACCTGGCATCGGCGGCCGTTCGTGGGACGCCGGGGGACCCTCCCTGTCATGAACTCTTGTCCGTGGACGCAGTTCAGAGGAGTGGGGTTCACCTGTGTCCCAGCAACAGTGCTTCCGTCGCCCTGGTGGGGGGAAAAGATCATAGCAGACAGTGTCAGGGGTCAGGTGGGAAGCAGGTGTTGTTCCATGATTTACATCATGTGAATCAGTCCTGTTTCCCGCCTTAAGTTGTTTAGGCACCTTTTTCCGGATCACACTGCTATATCTGTCCTGACCTTCGCTTACCCTTCGTTCAGAAGATGTCTGAGGGCCCAGTTCATCCAATGTCCTCCAGGTGTGATCCCCATGCTTTCTATTGGGGTTCTCACACTCAGATCCTTCTGTCTGCAAGCTAATGCGATCCTCCTCTCGCTCCTCCTTGAGATGACAGCTGCCCTGAACACTTCTCTGTTCTAGCTCTCTGATTCTTTCCTCAGCTAAAACACGCCTCTCGGTCTCTCTGTTACGCAGATCAGTTTCTAGCGTTAACCTTCAGTGGTATAACGCAGATAATTCACCCAAAACATCTGCTACCAATCTATGTTTAGGCTTGCTTTGGACCTCCTCCACCAATTCCTGAATTTTCCTTTCACAGTCCTCTATACCAAACCGATTCAAGCGGTCTTGGTCCTCCGGTGTCATTTTGAGCAGTGAGCTAATGACACCCCGAGCCTCCATTCCAATGGAAGGGTCTGGACCTTCAGCTCCTTTGACTGAAGAACCTTTACTATCCATTCTTTGTCAGCTATGGATAGCAACACAACAACTGTAGCTCAGCACTACACAACAACAACAACAAATAACAACACTGTAGTTTAGCTCAGCGCTAAACAATGGACAACAAATAACAACGCTGTATTCTATCTTAGCACTAAGCAACAACGCATACACACCCACACACACTGTAGTTTAGCTCAGCGCTAAGCAGCAAACTGCTAACAACAACTGTTAAGTGGTTTTACTTTAACTGTTAACAACAACACGCACTATGACTGACACTTTACTGCAGGAAGTGGGTTCAAATACGTGCGTTTAATTAGGCTGCGCAGGGGAAAATCAACCCTGCGACTTACAACTCCTATGTTTTAGGAACGGTTAATATGCTCGTTTAACTTTTAGAATATTAACTGGGAGTGACATGGATCACTAACCTTTCGGCCAGTAATTAAGTGATAAAGCTGTGGCTTTGTTTGTGATGCAAGTTATTTAAGAACAGGTGCTCTACACATTTGTGGAAAATAGCTAAGTGTTTTGGAGCTTCAGAGGTGGCAAAGAATGACAGTTAAAACCGCTAAATTGCAACCTCAGTTTCAAAATCACAGCTCAATTTTGACCACTTATGATGAGCAGAAGGGGGAAGAGGGAGGAAAAGAAAAGGAAAAAAATTACTAAAATAATAATTAAAAAAAAATCAAAAGGAATCAAAAAAATAAGATATGATAATAAGAAATATCAAAAGGGCGTAACCATAAGGCAAGTTTTTAAGAAACTGACTTTCAAAATGGTCCCTCCAGGACACTGAGCGAGCTCAGCTGTCATTAAAACCGTGACTGCAACTACCTATCCTGGCCACCAGATGGAGGCAGGGTGCCCTTCACTTTGGGAAGACTGAGCTGTAATTACACACAATGTCCAGCAGATGGGGAATTGTGTCCCTCTTTAAAACAATTATGCTGCAATTACGCACAACATCCACCAGATGGAGACAAGGTCTCTCTTTTCAAAGCAGAACACGACACAGACAATGATTGATCAGTAGCAGACGCTGGATTGTGCTGTCTATTTCAAAATAGCAGACTTCCGGTCCAGAAATCAATATTCAAACCTCAGGTTAACAACCTCAAACCACCACAAACACGTATATATTTAGTAATGATACTTCCTTAATTAATTATGACTGAATAGCCCTTTTGGCAAGGTGAGCAGTCAAAATACTGGAATATGGATTGTGTTCATTAAATTCACAAATTGCTGGTTATTTAGTTTAGTCTAAAGGAACGCCAATAAGTAGACTCGCCCACCCTGGGTGAACGCCAATTAATGTTATGCCAGAAGCTGTTTGAATATGCTTATTATTATTATTATTAATTATAATTTGGTATTATAATTTAAGTAATAAATCATTCAACTCAAAATTCCGCTATAACAAAATATAGTTCAACTGGTGGTGATGTTAGCTATTAGCTTGTAAGGATTTATACCACTAATGCATTAGTTAATTAGCTGTTATGAACTCATTTATGCTGGAATAAATTATCTGGTCGGACTTTTAACCGACAAAGTTTATCCGGCAGGCTGTGAGAACCCCAATGTAACTGCAATTAAAGTTTAAATCCTTATTCCTTATCACCATCCAATGATATTGTCTCTGTATTAATATCAGATGTTAACTCCAAAGGAGGTTAGCTCTAAATTCTGAATAATCATGCAACTGTGAATTAGATTGAACACAAAACAATTTCTATTCCGCAGTTGTTGTTTTTATTGAACCAAAAGCAATTCCCTGTTACAGTAATTCTCTGATTCAACAACTTTGGAAATCTTACTCACTACTAAACAACACATTCAAAATATATGTGGAAATAAAAGAACAAACAAAAAAAGAAACAAATGGATTAAAATGAGAGGTAGCAAATCTTAGTTCAGCTCACGGTTGTTTAAACCACACTCAGAGACGTCGGCATTTGACGTCGCAGCATTGAGGAGCAGACCCCCGCTCTGAGACACTCGCAAGATGGCGACTATAATGACGTAGGCTCTACAACCTTGCGTGATGCGTGAGGGGAGGTCCTAATGATGTCACCACCTCCGAGAGGGAGTGGTTCACGGGTGAGTTTAAAGAAAAACCGCAAACTAAGATTCAACAAAGTGATCAAATTCACTGATAAAGAGAAGCGAAAAGAGAGGGGGGGAAAAGCATGGAAGAAGATGGAAAAGAACTGAAGCAGTGACCCACGGCGGGGTTATTGATTAACCACAATCAACACAGCAAAAATCAATTGTAAAATGCATGCACAAACAAAGAATATATTCAGCAAAATAAATCCAACTCCGTCTTGGGGTAAAACGCATTAACCTGCACCTACAAAGTTCCTACGCCTGCCCAGGCACTTCTAAACACCCTGTGGGTGAAAAAGAAATAAAAGGGGAGAACCCCGTTACTTTGAGGTGATCCAGGAGTGGAATCCCGGCTTCCAGGTCTCGAGCGCTCCGACTAACGCGGTGTCCTGAATGCGTCTCTTCCTCCGGGCTTACAGTCGCTTTGTTGGCCAGACAAAGCGGGGTCCTCTTCGATCACTGGGAGATAAGGCGGCTTCCAGTATTTAATCAGAGGGAATTAAAAGTACCTTTAAAGTCGACCTCCTGCGTCAGCAGGGATAAAGTTTGCTTCGAAAAGTCTCGGTCCAGCGAGAAACTCGAGCACGTGACGTAGGATTGCCCCAACGAAGTGAAACAGCTGTGTGTCTTCTCAGGTTGGCAGCACGTCAGGGAAGAAGGGAGATTGTCATGCGTAGCCGCAATAAATACATTTTCCCTAGTAACGTTATCTCTCCGCTCTGTTGTTAGGGTGGCGGCCATTTTTGGGCCATGTTGCATGATGGGAGTTGGTGGCCATTTTGACCACATTGCATCATAGGAATTGCGGTCCGTCACGTCCCGAATTAATGCAGTTTTGTCACGTCCCGTAATGGCATAACATTTATGTTAACCAACTTTCACTCTAACTCCTTAGTTTGTGTCACTCTTGATAGAACAAATGCTTTCACATGAGGACAGCCATCTTTTAGCTTTGTTCTCTCTGTAAATTATTATCTGAATATTTTTCATCCCTGCTGGTAGGTCTATGGGGTTCCATTTGTAAAGTTATACAATGAAAGATTTTACAGCAAAACATATTTAGCCTGTCATAAGACATAAAAGGCAAGGTTCATTATTCATATTTTTGATATTCATAAATCTATAAATAAGTCACAGTTCCAAGTTAAATATTTAAATAAGCTTAATATTTAGCTCCAAAGTAAATTTTTAGTTTGTAAACTAAACATTTAATTTGGAGTTAAATGTTTAATTTTAAAACTAAATGCTTGGTTTGCATCTTAATATATAGTTTACAATCTAAACATTTAGCTGTGTAACTAAATATTTAGTTTGGTACTGTGACATTTACAATTGTATAACATGGTGAAAATCGGACTCTAAAAATGAAAACCCATTTTTTTTCCTCTTATGACCTTAAAGAACCTAAAATGTTGTTATATCTTGACTGTGTAACCTTACAAATGGAATCCCAGGTACTAGCACAGGGTGTTTGTAAAAACTGGAAGGACTGTGTGATATTAATATTTTAATGAGTAATGATACAGGTGTTGCTCAATTAGTTTGGTGTTAGTGAAGTTTTAAGTAGTCTTTATATGTTTTATGCTGTTTGCTAAACTGATTGTGGGCTTATGCTGTCGTGTGTTTGACAGATGACAGCCACTGTGATGCGGTGGCAGACTGGACCACTCCATAATCAGAGTCACCTATGAAGAAAGATGCTGACACTACAGGTACCGATGGATCACACCTAGGAGAAAAGAAGAAGAATGCATGTGGCTGGGAAAACACTGTCTTCCTGGAGTATCTTCGTTTTGGTGATGAAGTGACGGCAGACAGAGGCTTTACCATCGGAGATCTGCTGTTTGAGAGCAGATTTAACCTTGTTCTACCAGCATTCACCCATAAAAGGAGAGCAGTTGTCTGATGAGGATATAACTGCCACAAGGAGGATTGCAAATGTCCACATACATGTGGAAAGATTTATCAGGAGACTCAGAGTTTTTACAATAATCTCCCAGACTGTACCCATCAAGATGGTAAATTTTTTTACCAGAATCTTTGCAACTCACGTGAACATGCTGGGGGAATAATCCACGAGGATGCTGATTGAGCGGAGAAGTTTACATGTCAAAAAGATCCTGGTTAATTATATTTTACCGTAAACCAGTGGAATTATAATACAGAGGAATGTGTTTTGTATCTCTGCTTTTAAATATTCTTTTGTGTAGCACCTTGAGGTTTTACATTTTGAAATTACTTTTCATTTTTAATAACTTTTCAAGTATTGTATATCCTTATTTTTAGACTATTTAGATGTTTACATATACAAACATTGTGTCCAACTAAAATGTGTATTATTAAATTTTGCAATCTATTTCACTTGCTAATGTGATTTGCATTTATTCATATTTTGATAAAGTGGATCTGTCCTTAGCACATGTAAAGAACTAAAGTGTATCTTGTGTACATAAACTGGCAAGAAGATGCAGTATTTCATTTGTTGAATTTATGCAATTTGTTTACATTAAATGTAATTACATTTCATGGCATATTTTTATTCTTTGTGGTACAGGAAACTGTTAGGAAAGTGAAAAAGGCAGACCCAGTATTCGAACCAAACAAGCGAGGTATAAGAAAACACAGGATTTAATAAACATATGTTTATAATACAGGGACAGGCTTGACCCAAGCAGCATCAATGAACAAGAGATCTGACTTTTGTTTATCTTGAAAAGCTGCACAATCTGTTGATTAGAAAATAAAAACTTTATTTATATACCAAATTTAATTTCACAAATGCTTTAAAGCCAATGTTTAGCTCTTAAACACTGATGCCCTAACAAATAAACTAGAAATAAAGTTACAGCTTCATTCTAAAGCTAACTTACTTTTTAACGTGACAAGCTTGCATCAAGAGCTTTGACTAGTTTAGTTTATCTGCAACTTATATGTAGGCTAAAATGTCAGGCTAAAGTAGGCAAACACAAACAAAAAAACTAGCTTCATGGTTTTTGTACTAATTTATAACCATCTATCCGTTTTCCTAAACGCTTGTCCATGTTGGGATGGCGAGGGGTGCTGGTGCCTATCTCCAGCTGTCAATGCCCGAAGGCGGGGTTTACCCTGGAGAGGTAATATATCTGAAATATGAGTTCTTCCATGTGTGAGAGACACTCCTCTGGTACGCCGCATTTGGCAGGAATTGCATGGAGCAACGGGCTGTCCTTTTTAGCCATCCTCCCCACTTCAAGCAAAAATTTACTTGGAATGCCAAATTCTCCTCCCCCTCTTCTTCTTCGTCTTAAATGAGTCAGACTAAAAGCATACTAGCGCCACCATCTGGATAAAGTTATCACGTTTATACCATATAATTATCACGTGTATACGATATACTGTCACGTTTATACAATATAATTATCATGTTTATACAATATAATTATCACATTTATACAATATAAGTGGGAAAAATAAACTGCAATACGCTTCCGTATGAACACCCAGAGTTTTCACGTTATTTGTAAAAAGAAAAAAAAAACACAAAACATGCACATTTCTGCATAGAATCCCAGTGAAAAACCCAGGCAACTCTAGTCGCTGTAGTCATCTTGCAATCGGAAGCTTGTGTGTTCAATTCCAACTCTCCTTGACACATGTCAATGTGCCCCTGGGCAAGGCACTTAACCTCAAGTTGCCTACCAATCTGCGTATTGGTGTATTGATGTGTGCACGTTACTGAGTGTGATTGGATGAATGTGGCTGGACTGTAAAGCACTTTGAGTGGTCAGTATGACTGGAAAAGCACTATATAAGTTCAGTCTATTTACCACTCATATGTTTTATGACATATAAAACAAAACTAGAACATATATTTCTTTAGTAGCTGCAAGCTTTTCCAAATAAGTATTTAAAGAGTGCATTAAGTTCAGGTGGATTTAATTTGATAGCTTGAGAAAGTATTTGTGATGTTTAGATTTTCAAACCTTTACAGTACTTTTTATTGTACCTTTGTGTTCTGTGTTTAGGTGTTTGCCCAACCTGTCAATGTAGCCATTACCAAGATGGATGTGAACAACCTGGCCATGGTCATGGCTCCCAACTGTCTACGGTGCCAGTCAGATGACCCCAGGGTGATTTTTGAGAACACCCGCAAGGAGATGTCCTTTATCCGGGTGCTCATCCAGCGACTAGACACCAGCTTCATGGATGGAATCTTATAGCCCCTCTCTTCGTGATTAAAGGAATTCACTGACACACCACCCCCCATGCTCCCTTTAACCTGCTCCATCATGGGCCCCTGCACACTCCCACAGCACAAATTGGTGATGATGGGTGAATACTTGGCAATTTGATTTTTACTTTTTAACAACAAAAACTGCCTTGATTTGAGTTTCCTGCTTTACTTTCTGAGTTGAACCAGCTGTTTTTCTATTTCTGTGGATAGCTGTAATGTTGCATAAAAACACCAAAATTTAGTTGGAGATTTCTGAACATACAAGTACTGTGTGTGCCTTCACATCCGTTGTTACACTTCACACATTCAGTTTGACATTTGCAGGGATCTCATCACTACACAAATTTCTCTGGCATATCTGTAACCCCTGGTTAATTGTTAGTGAAGTCATTTTCTGTTTCCACACTGCCAAATGCGAGCTTTCATACAAGTCTGGAGTAATGCTATGTGATATAGAGGAATCGGTGAGATGAATGAACTGGTGCATGTTTACCAGACCCTCCACTAATGTCTCACACTTCAAAGGAAAAAGCTTTATCCAGATGGTTGGGCACTAATTATTCACCTGACAGAAATTATACCCTATCAGGCTTTTGAAGATAGGCTGTCCCTACTCTGTGGTTTTTCTGTTTGGGAGCAGGTTAAAGGAGCAATAAGTGATCTTTCACCACTAGGTTGCTTGAGCACCGTCTATAGACCAAAACAGGATGTGTGACAAGCTGTGCCTCTCTTTATCTACACTCCAGCTGCCACCCAGCCCCTCCATTCCCTTCTCATCTATCGCCTCCTATGTGCATATTTGTAAAGAATAAATGCACAGTGAAACAGCATCACCTTTCACAGGAACATTTCTAGTGTAGGAATAAATAACCCATAACTTTATTAAGCTGTAAGTAAGAGAACATTTTGGTCTGCTGGGGGGTGCTCACCGCCATGTTGTTCCAACATTCCGTTGCTCTGACAGTGGTATTTTAGGGGCAGGGAGGGGCTAAGCTCTGAGTGGAACATACATGTACATATAACCATGCGTGGTTGGCCCGGCTATGTAAACAAAAGACTGGAGAAAAACACAGAGAGATGCAGTGTGATGTCATACCATAGTTCATCTGAAATACTACCTTTAGTTTTTCATGTCAACATTTTTTTTCTATCTAAAATAATAAAATTTTACTTATTGCTCCTTTAAAGTATTTAGTCCAGTTGTTTTAAATGGTTTAAAATCCTGATTTTAATAGGTATGAATTCTCTATAATGTCCTCTTTGCTCTGTAACATGTGCTCAACTGTTATAATTGCAATGCATTTTGTTTCAAGAGCTTTTATAAAATCAGAATTGCTCCTCTCCCCAAGAGCAAGCGGCTGGTTGTAACTGAATAATCAGCCATGTTCTCAAGCAGGAACTCGCCTGTTTCTAGTGGAGCAGTTTCTAGTTTTGTCATTGGATTCCTTTATTATTTACTGTCCCTACGTTAATGTGTTTTCAAACTTAGCAAAATAATATTTTGGTATCATCAGTGAGAGCTGCAGGACAGGCCTTACATGTTTGCATCAGAATAGACAGACAGCTTTTAGGATACTGTGTCTGTGGATTTTCAGTAAGCTTTCTAAGATGTTCAGTTCATCTCTAGAGCTCACGTAGGAAGGTAAGCAGCGGCTTATACTTTGGCTCAATGACATGATGTTAGGGAGTAAATTATTCTCAAAGCCTTGTCGTGTTCTATATTAAGGTTATCTGAATAAAATCTTTATGTCTATTGACTGCAAAATTATGGTGCTGTCCAACAACTTTGTTAAACAGCTTTCTGGAACTGATGAACTACCGACCCAAGGAGAAACAATGACAACACTGCCAGTAACCCCCTTCATGAATGCTATTGGCCACTTTGGGACCACCTAGCTGCTTTTGCATGGACTGAGAGAGAAATGTCCGCCCAAAAAGAATTAGTCCAACACTTCCACCAGCCCAGATAGGCCTTTCAGCTCACTAGTGATTCATTAGTGTTTGCATGAGTTCATTTGACAATATTTTGAAAATGTCTCATGTGTCCATTCAGTCTTTTTTTTGAGTAAACATTTGTGTATTTGTTTGAAATATTTTCAATTTTTAACAATTTAATTTTAACCAATTTATTTTTTGTTATTTATTTACATTTATTTACATTTCAGAATTTCCTAAACGCTTTGACATGCTATATGTCAAAAAGTCATAATCTAAGAGTTTATGTAGGGTATTGCTGCTCTGTGACCAAACTTTATACAGGTAAGTTGTGCATTTTACATCCAGTTCCCTCACTAAGATAACACAGGTGACATGTAAAATGTATACTGTGATGACTGTAACAGAGGGAGCACACATTGTTGGGGAGGGGAGGAGGCAAGCATGCTGTAACTCGTTATCTTTGCTAAATGTAAATTCTCCTCATATAGATGGAGGGCTACAAGACAATATCTGAATTAATTTCCTAAAAATCTGTAAAGGTTCTGAAGAATGTAGATATCTAAACAGTTCGGAGACAGCAACCTTCCTGTGTGTTCATACTGTGTGCAGTTCAGATGTTCTCCCTAAGGTCAAAGACACTGACAGGGACTGGAGAGGTGACCAATGTATTCTGCGTCACACTTTAAATGGATAATCTTGACAGTTTGGGCTAAAATATGACGTCACAATTGCTAAATGGTTATGGGATGTTTTCATTGCTTAAACAAGACTTGGTTCCGTCTATGAAGATATGCCTGCTTCATTTTGCAATGGCTGATACATCGTGGCAGTGTGAATGTCTCGTGTTTGTGTTTTTTTTATGTAACAGATTAGTTGTAGACTAAGCAAATCATCCCGTTAGCATGTCCATAGAGTCTCCCCTGTCACCAACATGAAATTTATTAATGTGACAAAGAAAACAAGGTGATTTCATAATTAACTGTTAATAAATAGTTCTAAAGAAACTATAAAGAAAAAACAGTCAATTCAATTCATGTTTTGGATTCTTTTTTCTACTTGGTTTGTATGATAAATTGCTAGTTGTGTCAACGCTTATTGTCTAACATGACCATATACCCTTATTGTTAGTCTCCCAGTTGTACATTAATGTCTGCTGTCAGACATAATTACACGCGGGGTAACAGAAGACACTGGAGGTATAAGAAATTTTGGTCTAATAAACATTCATATGTCAACCTGACATTGAATTAACTTTTTTTTCTTGTGTGCCCACATCTGGATGCAAGAAAACTGACTATTATTGTCTCATTATTGTATTTTACATATTGCTTACGTGGTCCACCAGTGTGTCATTGGATTTCAATCCTTCAACCAAAAGATAGCTGAAAGGTTGAAGCTTCTGCAGTGCAGTGTTCAATTTACCAGGGTCTCTGTTTCCAAGATTCTTCCTCAGGTCAAGTGTCAGTCGGTGTGGAGGGCAATGAACCCTCAGTCTCAGCAAATTCTAGCAGATCAGCAGGCTGAATGAAACTGGACTGGACACTATTCTGAGAAAATAGTCCAAAGCGTTTTGTTCTTCTAAAACAAATACAATTAAAGCCGCAAGCGGTGTCGATCGGCCCTCACAGCCAAGCGCCGCTCTGGCCTATTGGCCACCGCGGGGGTTCGCGCAATGCCAGCCGCCAGCCACCGCCGAAGCTGTCACGCAGGTTTCCCGCCCGTCCACTGGGCGATTCACACGAACGCGTTCGGCAGCGCCCCCCCACGACTCACAAAAAATCTGGTGCAGATCGGTCGATGCAGAGAGGAGATGCAGCCGTTGAATAACGATAATGCATTAGGCCACCGGGCCAGACTAAATCGTTCGGTGGACCGGATCCGGCCTGCGGGCCGCACGTTTGTTGTGCAATTATACACTGTTTAGAGCTATTTAATGTTTCATAAATAACTCTCTGTTAAGTATTGTCTGGTGATGATCAGCTCTTAAGCTGATATCAAGACAACGGTTGAAAGGGATGAATTCGAGCACTAGCAATCTTTTAACAGCAAAACCTGCACACACACATCTTTTCAAGTCCAAGAATTTAACAACAGAAATAAAATGAACATCCAGAGAACATTCCAAAAAAAGGTCAAAAACAAAAACAAAGCAACTGGACTTGTTTTCCGTAGTTGAAGACGTTTGGCTTCCTCTCCAGGAAGCTTTCTCAATTCAAAAAGTCTGGAGTAATGTGGAGTAACAAGCTTTATACAATTAGAGTTTGCCAATGCGGTACCGCGCACGTGACGTCACCGTCTCAAGAGCAACGCCCCTTTTGCCGCTTAGGTAGGGCATACAGGAGAGAAAGCACGGATAACCCAGCTATTACAAGCGCAACAGAACCAGCGATCTGACCGACTTTACAGCCGTTTAACTTTCCCAAGACGATGTCCCAGGCGCACGGATTACTGGCCGCACTGTCGAAGAACACACCAACCTTCAGCTCAAACGATGGCTTGAGGTTCGAGGGCTTAAAAAAACTGGAAAACTGGCCGAGATGATGAACGGTAAGCTTTGTTTTTTTTTCCTGCGCGGCGGTCATGGCAGTGTCGGCCGTTTTTTTTTTTATTGTTGTTTGCAATCACCGTCCAGGAATGGGTATATGTTTAATGTTTGTCTCATTTGAAATGTTTTTGAGTAAGCTATCCTGGTAGCAGGCTATCATGTTAGCGCCTGCTACCATGATAGCCTATATGCTGTCATGGTAGCAGGCGCTACTTTATTAACATGTCGGCCACCAAAATACTCTTACCTTGACTTGATGTCGCTGGAATTGGGTCAGGATGTTCTTCGGTTGGGCCCTTTCCTCCGACAAAATGCTTGCTACATATGTACTTGAATTTGGTAACTTTTTCCGGGTTGAACTGTTGTGTAGGCCGACCGCCCCGGTCCCAGCCCACACATTTCTCCTTGGCAGTCTTGAAGAAAACATCCTTCATATGCGGCCGATCAGCGTAACTCGAGTCGCTGTTGCACGTTCCATAGCAACAATGTTTAAAAACCATGGTCTTAGATTTGGAAAAAGCAGTCGTTTACCGAGTAAAACCTAGGCTAACGCATGTCTCTTTTAAAGCAAAGCAGCGGCGGGTTTCAAAAGTTTGCCCCACTGCGTACCACGTGATGTGACGTCATTGTGACGTTGTGTTTCTAAAAATAGCTCGCGCGCGGTACCGCATTGTATCTCAAGGATAAAGAGTATCTCAAGGATAAAGAGTTCCCCTTTATCCTTGAGATGCAGGTGGATGACTGAGTCCTGTCCAGAGGAGGTGGCACTCCAGCGTTGAGACATGCGAGAGGTTGTTTGGTTTCTCCAATATAAAGATCAAAACATTCCTTACTGCACTGAACTGCATACACCACTCCGCTCATCTTAGGCTTGGGAGTTTTGTCCTTAGGATGGACCCGCCTGTTTGAGGGTTAAGTTGGGTTTGAAATGTGCTGGGATCTTGTGTTTAGAGAAAATCCTCCTGAGGTTTTCAGAGACTCCAGCAACCCATATGTTGCTGAAGACTCTGAAAAGCTCAGGAGGAAATTAACCACAAGCTTCAGTAAAGCATTCAACAGTTTAATTTGGGATTATGAAAAATAAAATAAAACATTTTGTCAGGCTCTGCGGGCTGCGTCAGGTCAGAGTGCAGCTATTTTCCTCCCTCTCTTTTCGCAGGTGGTTGCTGATGATTCGGGAGGCGTGGAACAGCAGGTGTCCGACATTATTCGGCCCTCAGCGGGGGTATATAAGCGAAAGGCTGCCAGCACAACACCGAGTGATAAGCCGAGTGGTATGACCAGATCGGCCTTTGAGCGCTTTGACGCTTGCTTTTTCCCTGGCTAATTTTTATATCTTGTGCTCCAGGTACAGGCCGCTCGGATCCCGTTCGCAGGGCTCCTTGGACTCTGTGAATCCCAACGTCTGATCCCATCAAATCCTCTTGTCTGAGCTCTTTTTTTTTGTACTTTATTGTCCTAGGACTTTTTTTCTCATATTAGTAACTTTGTCTTTAATACTCCCCCAAAACGATTGTTCCTAATCTGTGACTATACCAGAATTTAGAAGGTTCACATGTGACATGGTTTCATGAAATAATAAGACCACAATGTTTAGATTTAACCAATTGACCAATTCTTCTGAGGAGTCCACCAAGGAACCTGCGCCCATCCTCCCTCCCTTCTGCACAATCGGCTCCCTCCACTGGGAGGGAGCCGATTGTGTTGATGCATCTCCCAGGCTGCGCAGACTAATCCTCTAAAGACCTCCCAACTAGAACTACCTCCCAAAAACTGGCCCCTCATTTTACTGGTCCCTACATCATCGATTCCACAATCAGCACCACCTCCGTCTGCCCCTGCATTCCTGTATGCACCCGACCTTCCATGTTTCCCAGCTCAAGGCAGTCCGCTCCAGTTCCTAGGCTTTGTTTATTTTGCTTTTGCCCTTTTTGTTTTGCTTAAGTCTTGATGCTGTCTGGAGCATCAGGACTAGGTTTTGTGGCCTTAAGTCATTGTGGGTTTTTCTTTTGTTATTTGTGTTGTGTCCCTTGGGGGTGTATTTATTGTTTCAACCTCTTTTGTTCATAACCCAAACTGGACAATAAATTATTACTTTTTTTAAAAAAACCTTCCTGGTTTTGATTTTTAAATGCTACTTCCCCTTCCCCTAGATGAGTTAGGGACGTAACACAGGCGATAAATGTTGGGAAAAGTAGGCGCAGGGGTGCAGTTTTTGGTCTGTGTCAGAATGTTGTAAGAGAATGGCTCCAACCCCCGAATCACAGGCGTCCATCTCGAGGGTAAACTGCTTACACGGGTCTGGATGTACCAGGATGGGAGCTTGGGAGAAATGTTGCTTAAGTTCCCAGAAGGCAGAGTTGGCCTCGGGGTTCTAGGCAAACGTGGTCTTGGTTGACGTCAGAGCGTGTAATGGGGCAGCGACCATACTGTAATTCCTGACGAATCGCTGGTAAAAGTTGGCAAAACCCAGGAACTGTTGTAACTGCTTTCGGGAGTCCGGGACGGGCCAGTTAAGGACAGCCTTGATCTTTTCGGGATCTGAAAGGACGCACCCACCCTCTAGGATGAGGCCTAAGAAGGTGACTGAGGGTCAGTGGAACTGGCATTTTTCAACTTTAACAAAAGGTTTATTTTCCATCAAGCACTGGAGAACGAGGCGTACATGAGTGTTGTGTTCTGAGAGGGTTCAGGATGGTACATGAAGACGAACACGTTGAGAAAGTCTTGGAGGATGTCGTTAACTAGGGCCTGGAAGCCTGAAGGTGTGCTGCAAAGGCCAAAAGGCATGACTAGATATTCGAAGTAGCCCATGGGAGTCTTAAAAGCTGTTTTCCATTCATCCCCTTGGCTGAAATCTAATTTCTTTAAATTTCCTGCATCTAAATTCTGACAAGACCGAAGTTTTAATCTTTGGGCCAGAGTCCTCAAAAAATAAACTTCTTAACCAATCACTTAATCTGGGTGGCATTAAACTGGCCTCTGGTAATAAAGTAAAAAATCTTGGTGTTATTTTTGACCAAGACATGTCATTTAAATCCCATATTAAACAGGTTTCCAGAGTTTCCTTTTTTCACCTCCGGAATATCGCCAAAATTAGAAACATTCTGTCCAGGAGTGATGCTGAAAAACTGGTCCATGCATTTGTTACTTCAAGGCTGGACTATTGTAATTCTTTACTATCAGGAATTCCACAAAATGCAGTTCAAAGCCTTCAGCTGATCCAAAATGCTGCAGCAAGAGTTCTGATGAAAATCAACAAGAGGGATCATATTTCTCCAATTTTAGCTTCCCTTCATTGGCTTCCTGTTAAATCAAGAATAGAATTTAAAATTCTTCTTCTAACGTATAAAGCTCTTCATAATCAAGCTCCATCATATATCAGAGCTCTGATTACCCCGTATGTTCCTAACAGAGCACTTCGCTCTCAGACTGCAGGTCTGCTGGTGGTTCCTAGAGTCTCTAAAAGTAGAATGGGAGGCAGATCCTTTAGCTATCAGGCTCCTCTCCTGTGGAACCAACTCCCAGTTTTGGTCCGTGAGGCAGACACCCTGTCTACTTTTAAGACTAGGCTTAAAACTTTTCTTTTTGACAAAAATTATAACTAGTGACTCATGTTACTCTCAGCTACCTTTATAGTTTTACTGCTATAGGCTTAGGTTACTGGAGTATATCAGGATCTAATTTTCTCACTATATTGAGTTCTACTGTTCTTCAATTATGCATTATGTGTTGTCATTTCTGCTTTAACTTTCTGTTCTCTCTCTTTTCTCTTCATAGTAGGTACACCTGGTCTGGCGTTCTGTTAACTGTGACATCATCCAGAGAAGACGGCTCACCCGCTACTACCATCTAATGTAGAACAGATTACTAGATCAATGTGTGCTTCTGTGCTTTTTGTTTCTCTTGTTGTGTCTCTGTTCTGTCTTCTGTAACCCCAGTCGGTCGAGGCAGATGACCGTTCATACTGAGCCCGGTTCTGCCGGAGGTTTTTTTTTTTCCCGTTAATGGGTGGTTTTTCTTCCCACTGTCGCTTCATGCTTGCTCAGTATGAGGGATTGCAGCAAAGCCATGTACAATGCAGATGACTCTTCCTGTGGCTCTACGGTTCCCCAGGAGTGAAAGCTGCTTGTCGGGACTTTGATGCAATCAACTGGTTTCCTTATATAGGACATTTTTGACCAATCTGTATAATCTGACCCAATCTGTATAATATGATTGAACTTGACTTTGTAAAGTGCCTTGAGATGACATGTTTCATGATTTGGCGCTATATAAATAAAATTGAATTGAATTGAATTGAATTGAATTTCGTGAGCACGGTTGCGTCTCAGACCGGCTTGAGGGCCGATGAGATGAGGGGGAGCGGATATTTATTTTTAATAGTTAAATGGTCAATACAGGGGCGGAGTGAACCATCCTTCTTCCTATGAAAAAGAAGCCGGCTCCCCAAGGTGAGGAGGACAGGCGGATTATTACAGCAGCCAGCGATTCGTTAATATAATCCTCAGGCGCCTGCGTTCGGCCCAAGAGATGTTGTATAATCGGCTGGACGGTAACGGAGCGCCAGGCAATAGATCGATTGTGTTCAGCTCAGTTCATGTGTGGGTTGTGTTGTCACAACCAGGGGAAGCCAAGAAGTGCGGAGGCGTGTCTAATTTGCAACACATAAAAGGTTGTGCGCTCTCTGTGGTTACCTGATACAGTTACCTGATACAATTGATTCAAGTGTCTTAGTCCGATGGGTCACCTTGGGAAGGCTTTCCCCATCAAGGGCGAAAATTAAGAGCGGTGCGGGAAGTGGTTGTAATTAAATTTTTGCCTGACGAACGAACGAATGCGGGATCAATAAGGTTGAAGTCACAACCAGAATCAACCAAGGCAGATAAGGTAAAATTTACTTGGGCTGAGATGATTGTGGCTGGCAGGCAAAGTCGTGGGGATAAAGGTACATGAGATACTTTTTGGTCCGCCGGCCTCCCCACTAGAGTCGACGGACCTGGTCTTTTGGTCGCTCAGGACATGACGCGATGAAGTGATCCGAGGACCCACAGTAAATGCACTGGTTATGTTCACTGCGCCGACTACACTCTTTGAGGCAACTGAGGCGAACCCGGCCAATTTGCATAGGCGAAGGTGGAGTGGCTACCGCGGGCCGCGCTGCAGTTGGCTCATCTTTAAACAAGATGAGGCTCATGGAATCAAAATGATCTCGCTAGGCGGACTTTCCCAGTGATGTCATACCGTGAGTCGCAAACCTGGAAGCCGCCACCCGCTATACTGTCTGAGTACTAAATCTATAACGTTTTGCTTTCACGGCTTTTTTACAAGATGCCTCATTGTTGTGTCGCTATGTACTGTTCCCATGAAGATCGCATGAGTGGCCAAAAGACACACTTAGAGCCCGTTTGTGGATCGTCATTTTAAAGACGACTGCCTCTGTGCTCCAGGGGAGGGGGTGTTTGGCTCTTCACAACTGCTATTCTTCTTCAGATTTTAACAGCAGCTTGCATCCATTATTGTTGCACTACTGCCATCTATTGGGTCCAAATATCTATTCCTCAAATTCTCTGATCCCAGTATTTTCTTTAGACAACTTTATTTGTCATTTTGTATGTGTCAGGGTTTTGTTTACCGATGAACTCAGGACGCGCACACGGGACTAAAGTTTAAGAGTTTTTATTTGAAGGAAGTATGCTGGATGGCAGATGATGAAGACCGGAGGTTCAGGGCTGCAGAAGGTCAGGGATGTAGGTGATGGCAGGAGCTGACGGGCCAGAGTGAGAGAGAGTCACAACTATACAGGCCGCAGGGAAAGCTCAATACTGCTCGGCTAGCAGGGCCCGTAGCCACAACAGCTTAGCAGTTCTTTTGCAGACACCAGGACACAGAGCTGAGCTTCTTGAGGGCGGCTAGTCAGGTTAGCAGAACTTGAGAGACACCAGGGCACAGAGCTGAGCTTCTCCAGGGCGGCTAGTCAGGTTAGCAGAACTTGAGAGACACCAGGGCACAGAGCTGAGCTTCTCCAGGGCGGCTAGTCAGGTTAGCAGAATTTAGGAGACACCAGAGCACAGAGCAGAGCCTTTCCAGGATGGCTAGTCCAGTTAGCAGTTCTCTGGAGACACCAGGACACAGAGCAGAACTTCTCCAGGGACAAAACAGCAAAGTAAGAGTCTATAGAAAACAGGCAGGACTTACCTTAAACAAGAAAAACAAATCTTCTAAGGCAAAAACAGGGACTGGCATGGAGAGGTGTGGAATGATGACGGCCCAGTGCTGAACTGAAGGCAGAGGGAGGTTTAAATAGAGCACTTCACAGGTGGAACAAGGGTCTGGCTAATTGACTGGTAAATGATTATCAGGTGTGACTGACTGCTGAGGAGGTGACGTGAAAATTGACAGAAAATAACTTATGACTGAAAACTAACAATAAATAAAGTCAAACCTAACCCAAAAGAGATGAAAAAATGAAAATAACAGAAAAACAAAGCCAAACCAAAACTCAACCATAACAGTATGTGTCACACAGTGGAAATTTGTTTTATTGTGATGGTGTGATTATGTAAATATGTGTGCATGATTTCTCTTTTACTGCATGTTTTTATTGTTGTGGTGTTTTCATCCACTGTGAACTCTGAGGACAAATTGCCTGATGATGGCCACCTGTGGAGTTGTGGGTGTGCCTGTTTCACAGACTTGCCAAAGGAAGCTGGCAGAACATTTAAAGGGTGAAGAACTCACTACAGGAGGAGAGGGGAGAAGCAGGCCATAACAGCCAGGCGTGGTGGGAGGAGAGACTAAGTAACCACCAAGTATAAGTATAAGCAGACTGATCGGCACGACGTGGGGACCATCTCTGCAGCAGGAACAGAGTGCAGTGGAAAACAAAGTGTTGGATTGGCAGCGGGGCAGAGGTAAAACTCTGCCTGCATCCGTGAGTAAACGTTTTCCACTGACATCTGTAGGGTTTTGCCACGTTGGAAGGGCTGCAGCAAAGATCAGTTGGCTCCACAAACAACGCTTCTGGCCAGCGTGTGTTTGCAGGAGTCCAGTGGTGAGTGAGAGGCGCTTGGGGGCGGACCACAGCAAGGACGCGGTGCAACTGGACCAATCCTGAGACGGCTGCGGGGTGGAACTAAGAACTCACTTCCTTTGTGGACTCTGCTGCTGGACAATTATCCTGGACTGGAAGCCTCCCGTTTTTAGTTGTTTTACTGATTTTGGATTATTTAAAGAAAACGTTTTATTGTGTTTTTTAAGCTTTTTAAGAGACTGGTTTTTATGAGAAATAAAAACCCTCCATTTCAATCTGATCTGTTCTCTGTTCCCTGGGTTCTGACTCGCTAGCTCCCTCTAATTGTGAAAGGACCTACTGTAACACTGAGCTGTCCAACTTGGTGTTGACATATGCACAAGGTGCGTACAGAACGAAATTTTGTTTGCATACAGCTTGAAAAATCACAGTAAATTTTAGGATAAGGTGCAGCAGTGATTTATGTAAACAATTGAAATGTAAACAATGCAGGAGAAATAGACAGTATGCGATTCATAGTGTAAAGGTGAGTATTATTAAAACCATGCAATATACGAATGTGGTACAGAGTCCATTTGTGGCTTCAGCGGTTCAGCAGTCTGATGGCATATGTGCAATATACAAATGTAATACAGAGTCCATTTGTGGCTTCAGGAGTTCAGCAGTTCAGTCCAACCGAAGAATCTTCTTTTTCCCCTAAATACTATTTAGCTTATAAACCACATTCTCAAATTTAAATCCTAAAAATCCTAAAAAAAACTAATTCCGTTTTTACTAATCTTTGATTTACATATCTTCTACAATTAATAAAAACATGTTCTATTGTTTCTACATCATGACACCAACTACAAAAACCGGTAAGATGTTTCCCCATTTTACAAAGAGTTCCATTTAAAAAAAAAAAAAAACTGTGACCGGTTCTTATTCTATTTATAATTATTTCCTCCCTCTTATTTCTTCATCTAATTCTTACTACATCAACTGTATTTTGTATGCTATAAAAGTGCCTTCCATTTATTTCATTATCCCACCTACTTTTCCATATCTTCTTGCTTTCTCTCCAAACTATACTTTTGCCTTCAGATTTGGATAACTTTACTGGCATATAAATATATACTTTTTTTAGCTTCCTTAGCCAACCTATCTGCTCTTTCGTTACCCAAAATACCTACATGAGCAGGAGTCCAAAATAATATTACATTTTTATTTTGTTCACATATTCTATGATGAACAACCATAACCTCATATATTTTGATGATTATTTGTACATCCCTTTTGAATACTCAATGCAGATAATCACTACCAATTATTATTTTATTTATATTAGTATCCTCCACCCATTCTCAAGCTAATAATATAGCACATAATTCTACTGCATATATACTGAGAAAATGAGATGATCTTTTTGAAATAATCTTTGTCAGGAATCACCACTGCTATACTAGTTGCTTCAATTTTTGTCTTTTTAGTTTCATGTATCTATGTCTACATGTGTGTTGTCTTTTACTTTCCTGTATCAGCTTATTCACTTGTGTGTAATGCACTCCAGCAAAAAAAAATGTTATGAGAAATTTTACTCACTGCTGCTTTTTGTTTCAGACTATGTAGACCATTGTTTCGAGATGCTGCTAGCAGAGCTGGACAAAATAAAAGCTAAGCAGGTTGATGCAGCATAAGAGCCCCAATCACTGATTTGTGAAACCAACAAAAGATGATGCCATCAATCTCTCATTCAGACGATTTTCAAAAAGACCATGAAATCATTTTATTAGTGATTGCTTATATTACATGATAACCACATGCATGTTTTAGATTTTGTTCTTTCAGCTTGGGTATTTTTTTAACTGTCAACAGGTGACCTCTAAAGGTGAAGTCATCTTCAAGTCCTGGGGGTGGGAAGTGGGCCCCTATACAGCTGACTGCACACGAGGGTATCACAGCCCTGGTATCTTTGCCTAAATAGTCCCAACACCATCTCACAAATTGTGTATATAGGCTATATGCCTATGCTGTTGCTTGTATTGGGACCAAGCAACCTGCAATGTACAAGCATTTAGACACACCGCTTCCATGCCAGGATGGTTTGTGATACAGCCATGGATTTCTCCATCCATATCCTCTCTGGCTTCTTCCATCTTAGCAACAACCAAGCCAATTTCCTGGCAACAGATGCACTCTCTCGCAGAATCCATTATTGGCAGTGAGAACAGGAACACCTAAAAAATAAGATTGATTAATTGTATATTTGTATATGAATTACACACCATAACTGATTTGCTAAATTCCCTATTAATGCATTTATGGTAAGTTGGAAATGGATGTACATTAAGGAAATCTTTAGGCCTCAATATTACTCAGTGTATATTTTTGATATATTATTATTTTTGACTTTTGTTACGCTAGTATGTAGGTAGGCTAAATATTAATGTACCGATTCAATTCAATTCAATTCAGTTTTATTTATATAGCGCCAAATCATGAAACATGTCATCTCAAGGCACTTTACAAAGTCAAGTTCAATCATATTATACAGATTGGTCAAAAATGTCCTATATAAGGAAACCAGTTGATTGCATCAAAGTCCCGACAAGCAGCATTCACTCCTGGGGAAGCGTAGAGCCACAGGAAGAGTCAATCCCTCATACTGAGCAAGCATGAAGCGACAGTGGGAAGAAAAACCACCCATTAACGGGAAGGAAAAACCTCCGGCAGAACCGGGCTCAGTATGAACGGTCATCTGCCTCGACCAACTGGGGTTACAGAAGACAGAACAGAGACACAACAAGAGAAACAAAAAAGCACAGAAGCACACATTGATCTAGTAATCTGTTCTACATTAGATGGTAGTAGCGGGTGAGCCGTCTTCTCTGGATGATGTCACAGTTAACAGAACGCCAGACCAGGTGTACCTACTATGAAGAGAAAAGAGAGAGAACAGAAAGTTAAAGCAGAAATGACAACACATAATGCATAATTGAAGAACAGTAGAACTCAATAGAGTGAGAAAATTAGATCCTGATATATTCCAGTAGCCTAAGCCTATAGCAGTAAAACTATAAAGGTAGCTGAGAGTAACATGAGCCACTAATTATAATTTTTGTCAAAAAGAAAAGTTTTAAGCCTAGTCTTAAAAGTAGACATACATAATTATTTTCACTCATACCGATTTACGCCATAAAACTGAAGAAAAAATATAGAGAAAGGCATCATTCAGCAGGAATTTGAACAAATCAGGATACTACAAGGAAGGATTAAGTTCTAACTGATTAAAATAATTTCTCTCCCCTAAAATGATTGGTCTGTTTTTCTGCTAACAAAGGGTTTTGACTCAACAATTAATCGCACATTTTGTTTGTCACCTGGAAATTCTTCAGGTTAACTTTACCTTTGATGGTCTCTGTCAAGAGAAATTGCAAAATGAACAGCATGTTGATTGTTGTTGTTGTTTACAAATACTGAAATAAAAAAACATTTTCATAATGCCATTTTGTGAACTCTTATTTTAAAGTAAGCTAAACTAAGGTATGTTAAGTGCACTTTTTAAATTTAAGTACTGCCCACTTTGGCACAGTATATTAACTTAACGTGACTTATTATTATTGAGTTCCTGTGAACTTTTTAAAAGTGGATTGCACTAAGGTACCTCAAGTGAATTGTAATACAAATTTCAAGTTGTGCCTACTTGTTTTGGTAGAATATTTTAAGTTGATATAACTCAAAGTATTTGAGTTGTAACTGCTTGTTTTGAATTAAACTTTACTGGAACACATTAAGTTCTAACAACTTCAGAAAAAGTACAACTCACTTAGACATAATAATTATGCAGTACTTAAAACTGTTAAGTTTGTTTACTTACTTTTCCCAAGGTAATCCGTTTTCTATTTTTTTTTTTTTTTAAGTAAACTCTACTTGTTAGAATTTACAGTGTGCTTGCTTGTTTAAAGGTATACTATGCAACCGGGGTTGATTTTCCAGCGAGGCTCCCCCCAGAGGGCGAAAGTAAAAGTGCACTGTCGTAAAGATGCTCAGCTGTTCTCCGTCAAGCCAGGCACGGTGGTTTTGAGCTTAGCAGACAGGCGAACGCAACGAAAAGTTGAAAAAACGGAAGTACAAACAAGGACTAACACAGTGAAAGTATGAACATGCACAGAGAGAGAGAGAAACCATTCCAATGTTACTTACAATCGCATCAGCAGAAACGCGAGGTCCGCGTCAGCCTTGCAGCCTTCTTTTTCTTTTAGCTCTCGCCATTCGGAGCTTGCACGATGTTCACCCGTGTACGACTCCTCTCTCTGTCCAGAGCCCTATTCCTCTTTCTTGCCTGCTCCGACATGGGCTTTTGCTGTTTTCTCGCTGGCTCCGCCATGATAACTGCACAAATATCGCCACTGCGCAAGCAACGAGCATGCCTTTCACTGGGAGCGTGTAGCAGTTCTCGCCGTAAAGCAAGACCGACTCTCACGACGCACGAGACTTCTGAGCCTGTGGGTGCGAGCCGAGGGCTCTTGCAATTGCAAGAACGGTATTTCCCCTACAGACCACCAGGGCGGCCGAGAAAACCTTTGCTCGACCTGAAATGACTCATTTAATCATCCAAAATGGTATGGAACATATTAATTAACTGAAAAATGTTGCATAGTATAAGTACTTTGAATCTGTGCCTAGAAAGACTTTGTACAAGCTAGAAGCTTGTGTTTGGGAAACTGGGTTATATTGCTTTGTGTTTGTAAAACCATCTTTTTTGCAATAAATCACCTTTTCATTTCACTCTTTTCGCTGGAGGCATTTTTATGTTACCGCCCCGGAATCCGTAGACCTTGGGGGCGTAACACTGACTAAAATGTACTTTCTGTGAAACTCATTTCCTGTCGCTACAATGTAGTGACAAAAGGGGGAGATTCTCGTTTTCCTCTGTGGAGCGGAGGACCCAACTGTGTTCGGAAATCTACCGACTAGATTGAAGTTAAGTTTGCTGTCTCACTTTTGCTTAAAACAGCTTTGTTTTGCTTCCTCAGCTGTTGCAGGAAACGGACTATAAACAGAGCTCGAGTCGGAGCAGCCAGCAGAGGTACCATGTTGACAAGCTGAAACAAGAGCTGAGCTGAAATTGCCCACTGCAACTGAATCAGAGACTGCATGCAAGGCCTCGGTCCGGCCTGTTCTGACCGCGTTCCGGCTGGATGTCTGCTGCTTCTAAGCAGCTATCCCTTGCTATCAACGTTTTCCAACTGGATGCCCAAAGTGAGGGGAACTGACACAGAGGCACCGACAGGTTTCCCAAAAGGAATATTAAATGGTTTATTTAGAAGGTTTACGTAATGTGTTCACATGGTGTTTTTAAACACATGGAGCTAACCGATGTAGCTCCCGTTAGCATTCTTCGAACCATGCCATGGCTGATGTGATTCGAGTGTTTTATGGTTATAACAAACATTATCTCCACAAGGGTTTTTTACATTGATGGGATATTGATGTTTGTGTTTATCCGGTCCACTTATTACGACTAAAATAAAGCCGAAGCTTTTTAACGTTAGTGCCAAATGTCCGCTAGCCTAAATGCTATTAGCATTCCGGTAACTTCCGGCTTCCCGGATGCATGAGTACAATTCGTTTCAAACATAAGGTTTGTTTCATTTGCTTCGTTCTGTCTCTGTCTCTCTTCGAGGACAGTCGTGTTGTTCTTCTCTAAAGCTATAACCCCCCCCCCCCCCTCCTCCCCCTCTCCTGCTTCTGCTGCTATGTCTTGTCTTTCTGAGCACTTTCTTCATATCACCCGAACTCTGAAAACCATGGTTCTGGTAAGCTGGTCTCTCAATACTATTGATAAAAAAATTTCGACAGGTAGGCAGCATAAAGGGGACCTGTCGTGTCCTGATTGACTCATTTCGTGGGATACACCCTACATTCCTGGATGGATGAACAGTGTGTCTTTCGACTTTGTCATCCCTGGACGTTGAAACGTTTGCATGTTTGGATTTAGGATACTTGGATTTCTACTTATTGGATTTGGTGGATTTTTTATGTATCAGCAAATACAGTGGATGTCGGTAGCCATTTGGCCTTGATCAGTCTACCGGCTGCATATGATGCGATCACTAAGGCGGTGAACGAACAGATCTGGAAGGTAGAAGAGCAGAGCCAAAGAGCTGGATGCGCTATTCCGGATAACGCCCGGATACGCAAATGGATACGTTTCAAACATAAGGTTTATTTAGTTTCGCTCCAACATTGTTTGATAGTGCTATGAGTGTTATTACTGTGTTAATATTGAATATTAATGTAAATTTAATGTATATAGTTCTTGTATAACTTTAGGATTAACCCATTGTAGTGACAGATCGCTACAACGACCCCTACCATCCCGGAGGTATAATCGCATTTATAAAATCGAACATTCTAAAGGTTACTATGTAAATCATTCTTTAAAATTTTCTTTTATCAAATAATGTTTTGTTTGGCTCGGGATTTGCATTGTGAAACATTGTGGGTTGAAATACATACCAAATGTTGTTCTGAAGTATTTAAGCTAATTTAAGCTCTTACCATGATCTTTAAGATGAACTTTGTTTTTTTAACTCAGATAAAATGTTATTTCGTCAAATAATGTTTTGTTTAACTCAGGATTTGCATTGTGAATGGGTTGAAACACATACCAAATGTTGTTCATAATTAGTTAAGCTAATTTAACCTCAATATACATTCTTTAAGATGAGCTTTGGTTCTTTAACTCAGATCTGCAGTGAACCAGGATTCACTGAATTATTTGAATTATTTGATTATTTATTATGATGATGATGATGATCAACTACCTTGTTTTGTCTTTAGTTTCTTTTCTGTGTAAATAGTTCCTTAGCTTCTTTTTACCTTTATTTTGCTTCGTAGTTTTAGTTAAGTTTCACTTGCCTCGTAGAGAGAATTTGTTGATTGAAATACAGTATTAATTCAGATAAACAGTGATGTTCTCTGGATGTCATTGAATTTCTGTAAATAAATTCTTGAACTTGAAGAGAAGTTGTCACTCCTTATTCTATGTTTGTTCAGAGTGTGCTGCAGACCGCCAGTGTTCGAATCATCCCTTTTGATTAGTATGCTGATATCAGCTCTAGAGCTGATATGGACCGTACAATACCTAACAGAGTTATTTATTAAACATTAAATAACTTTTAAACAGTGTGTAATTGCTCAACAGCCATGTTCAAAGTTTTCTATTCAAAGCCTTTCAATTAAAAATGTATTTTGCTTTTTAATATATTTGTTTAATTCTAATTTTGCTTCACGGATTTTACCCGGCTTTCTCTCTTCCTGGGAGCTTTCTAGTAACTTAGTGGCCCCCAATAAATACAGAGCAATCCAGGTATTTTGAAAGTATATGAAAAAGTTTGTGGAAGAATGAGGGGTCATCAATATTTGGGCCATATATACTGACAATACAAAACTTTTGGTTATATATATATATATATTGTATTATTATGAATCTACCTTCAGGATCTATAATTTTGTCTAATATTGCAAAACTAACATTTTGTTGATTAACATTGCTACCTCTCTTTGTCTAGCATTATAGCAGGCAGAAAACACATTAGGAAACTCAGGTGAGTTAAGATTGTTTATAGCTGTAACTGATTTAGGTATTTCTTGCAATGAGACATTTGCCTTTAATCTTTTAACCTAATTAAAAATCTTCAACTTTTTCTTTCCGGTGCCAGCTCCATAAACATTCCATGTCACAAACCTTAGATTCACCATAGAGTGTGAAGCTGAAGTTGGAAAGTGCATAGATCCAGGTGACATTATTGTTATGCCATCAAACCTGTTTGATTATGAGTATTATTATTAATTATAATGCACTATTATAATTTATTAATATATCATTCAAATTCAAAGCGTAGCTATAACAAATATAAGCAGGGTGCGATTTGCTGGGGGGGATTTTCCCCCCCTCTGGTTGTGACGTCCCCCCCTCTGGTCATTCGTGTTTTATCCCTGGGGGATATACATTCCTCCCCCTTCTGATCTGAATAAGTAATATTATCAGGGGTTTAATGTTCTCCGTCGCTGTGAGGGACTTTCGTCATTTGGAAAATGAGCGCAAAATGTTCCGTGTAGACTTTTTATTCAAAATTTTAAACAGAAGCTGCGCTTAACCAATGAAATCTGGCAGAGCTAGGACATTAGCCAATCAGAAGGAGAGTAGGGTGGGTCTTTGCAAAGCGGGAATCTACCAGTCTGAGGTTTATCGGTGTTCAATCATTTTAACTTTTAAAACAAAATCTCAAGCTGACCACAGATGCATGAATGAAAGTAGCAGTAGTCAAAGGTTTTCTTTGGATTTATGTAAACCAGCAGGTCAGAAAGTTCAGTGCATAAAACAGCTGACAACAACTTCCCTCGGTAAGTGTGTCTGTTGCTGTTATGTTTTATTTAAAACTGAAAGAGTAACGCTGTAGCTCGGCTAATTTAGCATGACGCGCTTTTTTTTAAGAAGAAGAAGGAGGGTCGGAATGTGAAACGATGTCCCGGTTTGACTGGGTCTGATTCGGAAAAAGTAAAAAAAAAATCATAAATATTATTCCACCTGCGCTTTTCTGTAACAAAGAAGGTCGTGGAGGGGCTGTTGACCATCTCCAGCAGTCAATGAGCGAGAGGTGGGGACACAGAGTATATAGGATTGATATATATTGAATGTTACAGTAGAGTTAATGTACAGGTGTTAAGAAGATGATGTAATGATGCAAGCTGCTGTCTTTTGAATTAGCTGCAGTTTATGGAGGTTTTTTAAATTGTAAAGTCGAAAGGTGAGTCCTTGATGGTGCAAAGGCTCTGAAGCTGGAAGGTGGGAGAGATACGGGAATTGTCAATGGAACAGTCAGATTTGGTTAAAGTGGACTTGTTACAATAAGCAAATGAGGTTACTAAGGTGGCATGACGTCCACGGCCCGGGAATATATGAGCTGACTAGAAAATGTTTTCAGTCAAATTGATTGTTTTTGCTTTAACCCCTGAATATAATGGATTTTTCAAAATTTATATTAATACATGTCTTGTGTCCTTCACATTTGTAAATTAATTTTGTTGTTTGTATTTAAAGAGTATTATTACATTTTCTGCTCGAAGCGGTTAAAGTAAATTAATACCCACTCCTGAGTCCTGACAGTAGATGGCGCAAGTTTAAAAACAAAAGTCTAACCTACTGGATCTAGCTAGCTACCTGAAAGAGCGCCTGCTAGCTAACCATTATTAATAAAACTTTGATTCATTAATACAACTTTTGAAATTATCCCCTCCCTCTCGTTTTTTTGCAAATCGCACACTGAATATAAGTAAAATGGGTGTGATTCAGGTGCTATGAGCTTGTAATGATTAACACTAACAATTAGTTTATAAATTAGCAGTTATGAACTTATTTAGACTGGAAGAGTGTTATCTAACCAATTGTTGACTGGTTAGACTTATTCAGCATAGCTCAAATTATAATTGCAATTGGAGTTTTAATCCTTCTTTACCACAAACCAATGAAAATGTCTCAATTTATTCAGTTATTAACTCAAAAAGAGGTGATTCTATAGCCCTTAGAGACCATTCAACTTCTGGACCAAAATAATCACAAACAGTTACAATTTCACGTTATTATTTTTTAAACTAATAATTCCCTGTTACAGCAATTATTATTGTTAATAAAACACTAGGAAACACTACTCACTACTTAAAAGAACATGAAAAAGGAATCAAAATGGATTAAATGAGAGGTAGCAATGCATGAATCAATTCACAGTTGTTTAAGACTGATTGACATCACATTAAAGAGGTCGGCACTTTGACATAGCAGCATTGAAAGACATGGGCTAAATAGCTTTGAGGTAGCACAATTGGATTACTGAAACAGACCTGAAGCCAGATGGGGAATGCTTTTGCACAACTAGTCGCTAGCAATCCTGCACAGTTGGCTTCTAACTCTTCCTATTACTGGAAGCACGGCTAGCGGCAGATAACTGGTGTTACTCCACAACAACCTAACTGCTTCGAGCAACTTGGCACCCTTCCAAGATGGTACCTATGACGACATATGACCTACGACCTTGCATGCATTGCGTAAGGAGGCAGCCCTAATGACGTATCCAACGCACCAGCCTAATGTGGGGCGGGCTTTTGATCAGGAGGCAGCCTTACTTCAGATCAAAAGACTTCAAAGAAAAATGCGAGAAACCAAACGTAGACAAAGGAAGAAAGGATAAAGAGAAAGGAGAGGAAGGAAAGATCTTAGTTAGGCTGTCGGCACGGCCAGTTTATCATCAACAAAACCAAACATAGCTGAATCACTTAATGCAGTGGTTTTCAATAGGTGAGGCGCGCCTCCCCTGGGGGTCGGCAAAGAGTCACAGGGGAGGCGCAAGAAGACAGAGAAGAAGACAGTGCTGCCTTCTTCTGTCAAAAAAAGAAGAGTGCTGCCGCTCAACTCTGTGAAACTAGAGCCTCTAGCAATATGCGTGCCTTCTGTTTGAGCGCGCAGGAACCAATCATATCACCCGAACTCAACTCTGAAAAACTCTTCTTAACCCACTGTTTCTGCGCTCACTGGACTCTGTCTCTGCGCTTGCGACTTCAAAAACTGTCCATTCCACCAGCCAATCACAGACAGGTTTTTTTCATCCAATCAGAGTATGGCTTGCAAATACTACATTCAGATGGATTAAATCAAAATGCTGCAGCCTTTGGCAGAAATTACTAAACATAACGGTGGGATTGAAGAAAAACAAATAAAACGTTTTAAATTTTAGCCTAAAATATTTAGTCTAATATATTTAGACTAAAATATTAGAGTTACTAAGAGTTACTAAGTGCAAGATGCAAAAGTTTATTCTGATCATAATCATCATCATTGTTATCATTATTTAAATAGCACTTTAACAAAAGGTAACACAAAGTACCAAACATCAGAAATACATCAGAAAAGAGATAAGATCTAATAAAATGCTTGGTTGTTAGCAATAGGTTTAAATTATGTATAATTGCCTAAAAAGTAAATCGGAATATGGAATGTTTTGATGTCTGTTAAATTCAGATTATCTTTTTTTATTATTATTTCAGTTGATGTGTCCTGTTGACAAGAGATCAGTTTGACATTGGCGTTTAGTTCAGTTTGTCTGCCGTTGAAAACAATTGTTTATGAATTTGCACTAATGACAGCTTAATTTTAAAACTAAGCCCTCTATCCCTGATGTTTCAGTAAAAGTAGCATGTAAAATGGAAATATTTGGATGGATATTACATGAATAGGCCTTTTTTATAAATGTACTTTGTTAAAAGAAATACAATAAAAAAACATGTGTTGGGCTATCAGTTGTTTTTGAAACACAGCATTCCAGGAACACAAAAGAAAGATGCATTTACTGCAGGGACCTGTGTGGGGTAGGTTTGTGGTTGGGGGGGGGGGGGGGGGGGGGGGTTATCTTTACCTATTCCAAGGGGAGGCTCACATTCAATGAATTTGAAAACCCCTGACTTAATACATGCACAATATTAGAAATATTGATCACAGTTAAACAAACTCTCTCTCAGCTTAATTATGCATTAAAGTATTTCCTAATAGGTTTTGCCCAGGCACAAAATATCCCCTCATGGGTGAAAAACGGAGATAAAACAGGAAAGTCCCTTCTTTACTTGGTGTCGCCTCAGTGATCAGTGGATCGTTGGGGTCACAGATCACTTCATCGTGAAGCAGGAAAAAAAACACCAAGTTCTCTGGGCACTCTCCGGCGCTTTGTTTGCCCAAAAGAATTAGCGGAGTCTGTGTCAGTCGCTAAAAGGTAGCGGCTTCCAGTGGGATGCAAAATAGTTTAAAGTTGCGACCTCCTGTTTAGAAATACAGGGGAAAAGTTGATTAGGAAAAAACTCGAACCAGCGACAAATTGAATCACGTGCCATGTGGAGAAAAACCCAGCGTGAGGGTCAGCTTTTGTGCCTTCTCAGTTTGCCGGATTGCCAGGGAAGAAGGCTGAGATGATGACGTATCACACTTTTATCTGCAATCTCCATGGCAACGAGATAAGGTTTCTATGGGGTTGTTCCAATAGACCGTGTTGCATGCTGGGAGTTCATCAATCAATCAATCAAATTTTATTGTCAATTACAATTTGCATTGCAATCGAAACATCAGTTCCAGTACAACCGTCCATCACATACACTTAAACAAACAAACATTTTGGGGGAACGATTGACTGAGGCCTTGCATTGCCAAGGAACGCAGCCAGTCGGCTGCTGCTATCAACGCAGCCGTTAGGGGCATTCCTCCAAACAGCCCCAGACCCCATCTACACGGAGCCCACGAGGCGCTGCCCTTAAAATCTGTTGAAGGAAGACTAAGAACATGGGGGTAGTGGAGGGAGAAAAAGAAAAGAATTTATCATAGTGTAAAAAACTTTACAGTATGAGAAATCCTACGTAAAAAACCTCATTGCATATGCACAAAAAAACACAAATAAGACGAGACACATATGGCAGAAGGTAAACATTTGATGAGGCTGGTCGCGTGTCAGATCATCAGTTTATATGAGCATCAGTATGTGTGACTGTTTGGGTGTTTATATTTCCGTGAACACTCTCCAGAGGCCATTGTCCTTGATGTTATCAGCTGGCCCCCAGTTCAGAAAAAGTCACATGCGTTTATGTGCAACGTTCTTGCAGGAAACTGACCCCATAGTTTCCCCCCATTTTTTGGGCCTGAGTGTCCAGAATGGAATTTTTCATCTTACTATTTTCACCGTAAAGCTGAATCATCCCATCGGTGAGTTTCCTGACTTCGTCTCTCAGTGATTCATATTCGTCCGTCCGTCCGTCCGTTGTCTTCCGCTTATCCGGGGTCGGGTCGCGGGGGTAGCAGCTTCAGTAGGGAGGCCCAGACGTCCCTCTCCCCAGCCACTTGGGCCAGCTCCTCAGGAGGAATCCCAAGGCGTTCCCAGGCCAGCCGGGAGACATAGTCCCTCCAGCGTGTCCTGGGTCTTCCCCTGGGTCTCCTCCCGGTGGGACGTGCCCGGAACACCTCTCCAGGGAGGCGTCCAGGAGGCATCCTGACCAGATGCCCGAGCCACCTCAACTGGCTCCTCTCGACGTGGAGGAGCAGCGGCTCTACTCTGAGTCCTCCCCGGATGACTGAGCTCCTCACCCTATCTCTAAGGGAGAGCCCAGACACACTACGGAGAAAACTCATTTCAGCCGCTTGTATCCGGGATCTCGTTCTTTCGGTCACGACCCAAAGCTCGTGACCATAGATGAGGGTAGGAACGTAGATCGACCGGTAAATCGAGAGCTTCGCCTTTTGGCTCAGCTCTCTCTTCACCACAACGGATCGGTACAGCGCCCGCTTTACAGCAGACGCTGCACCAATCCGCCTGTCGATCTCCCGCTCCATCTTCCCCTCATTCGTGAACAAGACCCCAAGATACTTGAACTCCTCCACTAGGGGCAGGACATCCTCCCCAACCCGGAGAAGGCACTCTACCCTTTTCCGGTTCAAGACCATGGTCTCGGATTTGGAGGCACTGATTTTCATCCCGGCCGCTTCGCACTCGGCTGCGAACCGCTCCAGTGAGAGCTGTAGATCACGCCCTGATGAAGCCAATAGGACCACGTCATCCGCGAATAGCAGAGACACAATCCTAAGGCCACCAAAGCGGATCCCCTCAACACCTTGGTTGCGCCTAGAAATTCTGTCCATAAAAGTTATGAACAGAATCGGTGACAAAGGGCAGCCTTGGCGGAGTCCAACTCTCACCGGAAACGAGTCCGACTTACTGCCGGCAATGCGGACCAGACTCTGACACCGGTCGTACAGAGACCTGACAGCCCTTATTAAAGGGTCCGGTACTCCATACTCCCGGAGTACCCCCCACAGGATCCCCCGGGGGACACGGTCGAATGCCTTCTCCAGATCCACAAAGCACATGACTGGTTGGGCAAACTCCCATGCCCCCTCAAGAATCCTGCTGAGGGTGTAGAGCTGGTCCAGTGTTCCACGGCCAGGACGAAAACCACACTGCTCTTCCTGAATCCGAGATTCGACTATCCGACGGACCCTCCTTTCCAGAACCCCTGAATAGACCTTACCAGGGAGGCTTAAGAGTGTGATTCTTCTGTAGTTGGAACACACCCTCCGGTCCCCCTTTTTAAATAGGGGGACCACCACCCCAGTCTGCCAATCCAGGGGAACTGCCCCCGATGTCCACGCAATGTTGCAGAGCCGCAGTTAACCAACACAGCCCCACAACATCCAGAGCCTTAAGGTACTCAGGGCGAATCTCATCCACCCCCGGAGCCTTGCCACCGAGGAGCTTTTTAACAACCTCGGCAACCTCAGCACCAGAGATGGGAGAACCCGACCCAGAGTCCTCAGGCTCTGCTTCCTCAATGGAAGACGTGTTGGTGGGATTAAGGAGGTCTTCGAAGTATTCCGCCCACCGACGCACGACGTCCCGAGTCGAGGTCAGCAGCACACCACCCCCACTGTAAACAGTGTTGGTACTGCACTGCTTCCCCCTCCTGAGACGCCGGATGGTGGACCAGAATCGCTTCGAAGCCGTACGGAAGTCTTTCTCCATGGCCTCTCCGAACTCTTCCCACGCCCGAGTTTTTGCCTCGGCGACCAGCCGAGCCGCCTGCCGCTTCGACTGCCGGTACACATCAGCTGCTTCCGGAGTCCCACAGGCCAAAAAAGCCCGGTAGGACTCCTTCTTCAGCTTGACGGCTTCCCTCACCGCTGGTGTCCACCAGCGGGTTCGAGGGTTGCCGCCACGACATGCACCGACAACCTTGCGGCCACAGCTCCGACTAGCCGCCTCAGCAATAGAGGCGTGGAACATGGTCCATTCAGACTCAATGTCCCCCGCCTCCCTCGGGACGTGTTTAAAGTTCTCCCGGAGGTGGGAGTTAAAGCTCCGCCTCACAGGGGACTCCGCCAGACGTTCCCAGCAAACCCTCACAGTACGTTTGGGCCTGCCCGGTCGGACCGGCTTCCTCCCCCGCCATCGGAGCCAACTCACCACCAGGTAGTGGTCGGTGGAGAGCTCCGCCCCTCTCTTCACCCGAGTGTCCAAGACATGCGGCCGCAGGTCAGATGAAACGACAACAAAGTCGATCATTGAACTGCGACCTAGGGTGTCCTGGTGCCAAGAGCACATATGGACACCCTTATGCTTGAACATGGTGTTTGTGATGGACAATCCATGACGAGCACAGAAGTCCAACAACAAAACACCACTCGAGTTCAGATCAGGTGGGCCATTCCTCCCAACCACGCCCCTCCAGGTCCCACTGTCATTGCCCACGTGAGCGTTGAAGTCCCCCAGCAAAACGAGGGAGTCCCCAGGAGGGGCACTCTCCAGTACCCCTTCCAAGGACTCCAAAAAGGGTGGGTAATCTGAACTGCTGTTTGGCGCATAAGCGCAAACAACAGTCAGAACCCGTCCCCCCACACGGATGCGGAGGGAGGCCACCCTCTCGTTCACCGGGGAAAACCCCAACGTGCAGGCACCGAGATGGGGGGCAACAAGTATGCCAACCCCAGCTCGGCGCCTCTCACCATGGGCAACTCCAGAGTGGAAGAATGTCCAGCCCCTCTCAAGGAGACTGGTTCCGGAGCCAGAGCGGTGCGTTGAGGTGAGTCCGACTATCTCTAGTCGGAACCTCTCAACCTCGCGCACAAGCTCAGGCTCCTTCCCCACCAGAGAGGTGACATTCCACGTCCCAATGATTCATATTCGGCTTTGGCAAAATGTAGTTGTTCCTGGCTGTATTCCAGTGACTCTCTCAGAGCTTAAAATTCCTTGTGTAGGACTTCTACCAAGGTGAGACGGGCATCCGGGCAAGTTAGCTTTTTATTTATGAATTCCAGAACGTCCCTGCAACTCCTATCTGGAGATATAGTAGAAGCAGTACTGGATGAACTCGGAACGGGAACGCTTTGTTGATGGTGTGTTCATGGTTGTGGGAATCTTCGGCTTACTCATTACAATGCTGTTGAAACATTCGTCCTGTGTATACCGCCATTTTTACTTAAAAACAGCTCTTGCGAGATCTCAGCTGCTCATCTCCTCCTTCCCTCAACTCAACAACCATTCCTAGTCCCAGAGGCTGCTGTATAAATGCAGAGAGGGTTCTTGATTGTCTTTTAAATGCCACAAAATGGTGAGTTCTGCATCAGGCTAAAGATGTAATATTCTGGGTTCTGTCTTGGTTTAAGTTTAGGGTTAGGGTTTTGATCAATTAGTCCTCTCTCCTGCCTCAGGTTCTGTCTTTTCTAGATCCTGTCCCTGTATTAGTTCTGGTTTTCATCATGTGCTCTGTTAGTTTCTGCTTTATTTTCTAACTTAGGTTTGGTCCTTATGTTATTCTGGTTCTGTATTTACCTAGTTTAGATTCTGCTCCATTCCACTGGTCCTGTCAGCTCCCTCAGTCACTCCCCCATCCTTGATCAGTTCCACCTGTTCTAATTAGTTGTTCACTCTGCTCACCTGTTCCTCTGCCCATTTATACCTGCCTCAGTTCTCTGCTCCCTGCCAGAACGTCATTTCTCATGTCCCCATGTTTCATGTCCCAGTACCTACTCATCCAGTAAGAGCTCTCCAGCATTTTGTATTTCTACCTGTTTGCCTGTTTTTTTGAGTGCGCCCAGTTCCTGTCAGTTTTTTGCTTGGATGTCTGCTCTGTACCCTGTGTCGAGAAGGCCACCACGGCCCGTCTCATTCATTCCTAGTGATGGGTCCGGCAACACCGATGCGTCGGCGCATGTGTCGAGCTCATAGAGCAAAACCCGTGTCGATGCGCGTATCGACACAGGAAAGTCATGTGACCGATACAGGAACTGTTTTGTTCCCTCTAAGCTGCACGCATGTGCATTCGCGCACAGCAGCGCACACAAAGCATAGCAAAGCATAGCATAGAGAATAAATAAAATCCAAGCTGAACTGTAAACAAAATAACGGTTAATAATGGTTAATTTTAACGATTTTGCAACTCTGGTGTGATGGTGTACCGCCGACTCGCTCTGTGAGCGCCAGGTGCTGACGCCTTTATGGTTGGGCGAGTTGCGCTGTGCGTCTTTGTTCTGAGTGTCGTTTCAGAAAAAACAGCTGATCTACCCTTAGCAGAAAGCTGCTACTCTGAGTAGTTCTTCCTCCCTTTGTCATACTCAGCATTTCCGATTTCAGAACAGATGATATCAGTCAGGTAACTAAACACAGCGCCCGATCAACCATTGAACGTGAGCACGAGCATGAAAAAAAGCCCGATCACTGGAACGAAAATAATGTGATTCACCATGGCAATGACAGGAAATAAGGTTGGAAGTACGCATGTCCTACGAGTAGAATTAGAAATCTTTGAAGAAGGTATATGGACAATATTAAACAATAAGAAACAGTGCCGTTGCTGTTGAAAACCGCAAGAGAAAATTGTTGAAAAAGTCAATGCATGCGCGATATGAAAGTTATGTGATGGAGAAATAAAGCTGTTTTCTCACACGTCACTCATTCAACACAAAAGGGGGAGTGTATGTGTGTGTGTGTGGGGGGGGCATTGAAAGGACATTGTAGCAAAAAATTTGTAAAAAGTAAATAAAAAAGCCAGTCCACAAGCATCCTCGTTCACAACATCTTTACTTAGAGGTTATTATATTATGATACAAGTTCACATTATTTATTGACTGTATCTAAAAAAAAATCAAATATATGTTTAATTCAAATGAAAATATAAAATAATACAATGCAACATACAAGGATTTAAATTGTATTGTGTATACTTGGTCATCAAATCAGTATCAATTAACTCTGTCAACCAGGTTGCCTGTAGGGATTTTTAGGGTCCAGCAAGTGTCAGTATTCAGTGACACAGTATCGGCACAGTATCAATACAGTCAATGGCAATGTGTCGAAACGCTTCATGACGCCTCATCGACCCATCAGTATTCATTCTGATTCAAATATTTGGCAAGAAGAGAAGAGACAGTGAATTCAGAGGCAAAAACAGTTTAACATATATTTATTACAATTTGGAATTCCAAAGTGGGAGATACTTAGTTTTATCACAGCCGCGAATCCCTTAACCCCCTCTGCCCGTGTCTGTCAGGATTTGTCTTTGGATGAACCCGGACACAGCACGCACACACAGAGCTAGTTCTTAAAGTGAGTTTATTGAACAGGATGGAAGATAGATGACGAGAGGAACCAGAGTCTTTTACGGACGGAGATGAAGGGTGCAGAAGCTGGCTGACAGGAGGAGTATGGAGTTACTGACCAGGAGGAAACTCTGGAGCGGAGGACTTGAAACCGTGGAACAGCTGCAGAACTTGAGACCGTGGAGCAGCTGCAGAATTAGAGACGGTGGAACAGCTGCAGAACTTGAGAACGGGGAACAGCTGCGGGAACTTGAGAACGTGGAACAGCTCAGGAACTTGAGAACGTGGAACAGCTGCGGGAACTAGAGAACATGGAACAGCTGCAGGAATGTGGAATGCCTGCTGGAACTTGAGAATGTGGAACAGCACAGGAACTTGAGAACGTGGAACGGCACAGGAGACATGGACAGGAGTTGAGAACTTCCGTTGGAACAGAGCTGAGCAGAGTCTTAGGGAATGACTTGAACAAAAACCAAGTTGAAGTAACGTCTTCAGGCTGACTGCAACAAAAACTGAGCTGACACAGGATTCTGGCAGAGACTGAGCAGGAGTGAACACTACGGACCGGCGACGAGAGCAGAATGAGGTGAGTTTATAAAGAGGAGAACACAAGTGGCAACAGATCAGAGGTAATTGCAGCATGACAGGTGGAACCAATCAGGCTGCACAGGGAAGAGAGAGAGGGAGGGAGGCCCAGCATGCAGCCAACAAGCTGCATCCTGGCAGTGTCATAAGTGTGTCTCAACGCTTACACGTTCGTACTTACTTTTGAACCCATGGGCGGCTCCAGATGGGGCCGGACAAACCTTTTGTCTAAGTTTCCTCCCAGACCCAATGCAGACATTGAGTCTGCTGAAAACATCTGTTTCCTGACCTTTGACCGTTAAATGTAATCTATTACCCTAGCTCGGTTCCTGGGAGTTAACTGGA
Organism: Fundulus heteroclitus; assembly: GCF_011125445.2. Lineage (NCBI taxonomy): Eukaryota > Metazoa > Chordata > Actinopteri > Cyprinodontiformes > Fundulidae > Fundulus > Fundulus heteroclitus. The sequence continues at coordinate 882,808 of NW_023396868.1, read as the reverse complement.
ACAACATTGAAACCTTGAGAAAAGAACTTTAAAAGCGTTATCTGCTCACAAGGCTGTCATATATCTCCTTGCTCCATCCCGTGCCTGGTACACACTTTCTGAAGTCTGAATCCACCCTTTGTTCTGCATACATCCTCATCAATTAGGTTACTGGGTTAAAGTTAACATCTGTATTACTTTAAAATACACTATTATATGTATAAGTGATTATATATTTCCATAACAATTCCCCCTTTGGACTCTCAAAAAGAGAGTCCACAAAAATGCAGGTACTGAATATAGAAGCATAAAACTAAGAGTGTGAGACACAGGAAAAACATCCCTGTGATTCTGGTAAACATATTGGGGCAAAACATCATAAACAAAGCATGCAGGAATTACCATTAGCAAGTCAAACAAATCAAAATCAACACAGTGAAATAAATCAGAAAAAATTAAATGAATAACTCATAATCAGCATGAAAAATGTAAAAGTACTACTATACCATACTGCAGTAACTAATAGAGCAGTATCACAAAATCTAACACATGCAAAACAGTATATAGTCATAAAACAACACACAATCAAACGGGATAATACCTGAAAAATCTCATCATATCACCCCATGATACTGAACAAACTCCAATCTTACATCCTTCAGAGGAAGCTCTGTCCCCACCTGTAACATCTGAGTATTGGGAGAAGATGAGGAAAGTGTGCCCTTCTCAATAGTAGTCACAATAAATCGAACAGTGAGAGTTCTCAAACAGGGAACACAGCAGCAGCCACACGTAACCAAAATTGCCAAAAACACTGACAGAGAAAGCATCATAGAAATAATCAAATTCTTCCATTTACCCAGAGCCTGTGTCAGCCATTTATCCAAAGGATTGTCTATTCCTGATTGCTCGTGCATTGTTTAACGATGCACGAGCAATCAAACCTTCTAAAGCTTTAGTCACCAACCCATCCGGTGCTGTATTATTAGGAATGAACGTACAACACATATCTCCAAACATGGCACAAACACCCCCTTTTTCCGCCAAAAGCATATCCAGTGCCATCCTATTCTGAACAGCCATAAGAGAGGTAGGAGCTAATTGTTCAGCCAGACCCTCAACGGCATCACTAGTCAGATTAAACAAACGTAACGCATTATAATGTATGTAATTAATTCTATCAACATTCTTATTAGGAGTAATCCAAAGGAATATGGATTCAAACCCTGCTGCAACCTGATCTGCCAACTTATATCTGTCGGGAACTCCCCTGGGCACGCCGATCGCATCTATGTATGTAGGAGAATTACGTGCCAAATCAAAATCAGAACTGCGCTTAATTCTATGTAACAAGTGTTCCTGGTTTAACCCTGGTCCCATTAACAACAGTAGTGCCACTAACCTTACCATGGCACACACACCCACAGAGCCAAAAGGGATTCGGACAAACAACTGTTTTCCGCCACAATAATAATACAATCCAGCTCTTGCCCAAGTTGCGATATCTTGCACAGGAAACACCCATTGACACCACTCAGGTGGAATTACTCCTACTTTTGACGTAACCTCTGTCCATCTCGCTGTGAAATTAAAACACACATATTGCTTAGTTTGATTACCAAGAGTAAAGGGCCCAGGTATAGTGTCATTGTTTATAGGAGGGAAAAGATCATGATAGTATTCACACTCCACCGAGCTGCCCATTATCAGTTCTGAAATGCAGTCATATCCTGTCGGATCCTCAAAAGGAAATAAAGGTGCTGGTTCTGTAAAAATTGGCCTAGCCGCGGCACATGCTACACAGCTCTCAGCCGTATACTGTCTGGCAGTCTGAGCCATCCAAGAAACCCACAAATTGCGACTTATCCTCCTGAAGAGGATAAGTCTCTCCCCCTTTGTGATGAAATAATCTTTTCACCAGAAGTAGTCGCATTATGTAGAGAAATTTTAATCAAACCAACAGGCCTGTCATCCCGTGAACCTGCTCCAAGGACAAGATAAAATCCTGACGGACTAATACAAGGTTTGGGCTTAGTAACTCCACTACTATATTCAGAATAAACCCCAATGTATGCCCCAAAATAAGGATTAATGTTCAACCCAGAAATGGTCAGGATAATGGGATTAGCACCTTGTTCTACCTGATGAGGACCTCCAGTAATGGTTAATGCCTCTTGTAATAATTTATCAAAACCACCATGGCGAACCGGAACAGCCTCATTTCCGGTGTGCCACCTCATATAAACCCAGTAGTAACACCAAGGAAAAGGAGGTTTTGGAATACCCTTCAGCAACACACAAGCATAAACATCAGATTCCTGCCAGATTGATGTGTCGCCTCCACAACTTACCACTGAACATAGATCAAATTCAAATACAACCCTTGTTCCTAATGTGTACCCTGGTGAAATGTTTTTTTACTTTATTGTATTTCAAGTAAGTTCATATTTCCAATAGTATACTGAAAATGTACTTACACAAATTGTACTTTTTGTAAATATATAAAAAGTATATTAACATCACGCTTTCATGCTAACACTTTTAACACACTTTAAAATAATTACATTATATTACACTTTATAGAAATATATTATCAAAAAAGTATACTTTAATTGAAAGTTATGTGTAATTTCTAAAGTGTATATATTTGAAATTTGTTTTTACGCATATTTTTGATGTATTTTAAAATGTATGCTCATAATTGTCATTGTAACGTTCACTGAAAGCATATTTTAAAAGTACACATTTTAATATCGACACTGTAATTGTCATGGTTTTCAGATGACGAGTCCACATGCAGATACGATCGGGAAGCAAGGCACAGTTTTAAGATGTTTATTTAGGAAACAGGCCGGTATAACGGACGGGACTACAGGCAACTTCGGCAGGGTCAGAACGTCACGGCTGGAGAGACTGCAAAGAGAAGGAGAGTAAGTGACTCTGAAAGGTGAACCAGGAGAACTACTAGAAGCTGCGCTGCTTACCATAAAGCTGGGCGGACCTAACCGGGGAGAAGTAGCGCCGAGGGAACTCTGTGATCCTACTCTGTTGGTGTTAGGCGGCTAGTGGCAGAGGGCGGCAGATGTTACTGGTGAGGGATCCAGAGCGAGCCTCCTCGGCAGTGGGTGACAGATGGATTGACCAGAGTGAGAGAAGAGCCAGCAGAATCCGGGAGGGGGAATCTCAGGCCCTGCTGGGTAACATCCAGGGAGTATGAGGGGAGCGCCAGAGCAAAATCTGAGCAGGAGGATTCTGTAGCTCTGTTTCTTCGGACAAGACGTCAAGACAGGTGAGTGCATCCAAGCACCAAAAACTGTGACAAAAACAGGGAGATCCAAAATTAGTCAAAGTTCAAAGACGAAAAACTCACGAGCAGGTTTTCAGGAGTTGGGTCACAGGCCACATCGTACCACGACTGGTTAAGGCTCTGGCGTCTTCCATCTGTCAGCGCTCTGCTTAAGAAGCCAGAGGAAGCCGCCTGCAACGAGGTGCAGGTGTGGGCCACGCCCCCTCAGTCAACTAGGCACACCTGAAGAGTAGAATTAGAGCAGAACAACACAGAGAACCCTGACAGTAATATTAAGTTTGAGTGCATTTTAAGTTACATTTGAATCTAATTATGAAGTGAAGTTATTTACGCTTGTACTTCAGGTAATTCTTTTGGAAAGTGTTCAATAGTATAACTACAAAAATGCACTTAAACCCATTTATGCAATTTTGTGCTGTATGTAAAGTACACAGAAAGCAATTATTGCAGTTGTTAGTAATGTTTAATAGGTTTGGCAAAAAATATGATACATCTTACACACAAAACCACATTAAACAAAACACTAAATGTTTACTTCAAAAGTACAGATGCACAAAAAATGCCAGTGTTCTGCTGAAAAGCAAGTGGTTTAAAGTTGGTGCAGTGCTACATTATGATCTAACAAATAGCATAACCCACATTGCAACAGAAAAGTTAATACTGGCCAAATTGCATGCAAAAGAAATAAAGTTAACACATTACAATTGTCACAAGTGTTCAAAAAAGAACATTTCATTATTATTGTTTAATGGATCAAAGCAGGGCTACTGCAAACAAGACCAATTGGTGAGTGCACATATTTAAAAGTCGCTGACAGCACTTCATGCGTATAGGAGTGATATGTGGAGGTCGTTTGGTTGATGTCTGTAGTAACTCCCCAAGAATTTTAGTCTCTTTCAACATTGTTTGGAAGTGGAATGACATAAATTTTGTCCTTGGACTTAACCATTACACATTTACGTTTAAGTGATTGGGGATGCACAGCAAATACATTATGGGTGTGAGACACCTCATTTATAAATGTGGATGATATGTTTAACTGAGCATCTCTACAAACCTTTCCTCCACTCTTGGCAAGCTCTTTTACTAATATACAGAAGTTTGTGGATGTGGATGAGGCCCCATCATCAGATGTAAAGGCCACCAGGGTCATAACTTCGCACAATGTTCCATCATCTAACTGTACAACTGAATTATTTCTCTTTTTAAGAGTTCTGTTGTTATATGAATGATAGACCACACTGCTACAAATGAAACGGTCATAAAATAAACCTGAATGAACTGTCACTCCTATGAAACTTTCAATAGCCATCCTCTGCAACACAGATGTGCTACCTTTCTTCGGGCAGCCAAAACCTCTGACATTATGTTCAAACTCCTTTGATTTCTTTCTTAAGCTAGAGGTACTCTGAAGTTTGTCAAATAATGCCTTTATGCTGTCATTAGCATTTGCCATTGTAGTCCCTGCTTTTGTTGAGAGATCCCTCCACCGAAGAAATCTATTCACTATTTGTGTTGGCACATGTGTTGTTCCACTGAAAAACCTAAGCAAAGTACCATTAAATGATTCAAATGGAAACGTGGATGTTGCCCACAGTGGTCCCCAGTTGTGCACGCTTGCTGCCAAGTGCATTAATAAATGCACATTGAAAGAAGCATTTGCAGCACCATAAAGTTTCTCAAAGTTAAGTACAAACTTTCGCAGAGCTAGTTCTGCCATATCCACATGTCTCACTTTAATGGCATCCTGAAGAAGAGTGTGCATTGCAAAAACTAATAATAAAAGATGATTCCAATACTTCTTTTTCAGAATGCCATTCAAAACAGGCAATGCATAAAACAACAAAAATGACCTCCACTCAGATGCTTTCCAGAATTTTCTGTCTTTCACTGATCTTGGTGCCCTTGTGACCTCCACAGGTGGGTTAATGGCTAGCAATTCCTGGTCTATATCACTGACCGTGCCGCCCAAGTACCAGTCTTCATTATGGTGCTTACTGTCTAGCCACAGAGATGCGATCTGTTTAGTGACACCTAGGCAGACACTGTGTTGGTACTCAGGAATAAATCCAGTGATAATTTTGAAGCTCTCAAGTTCCATTAAAGGGGATGGGCCTTTCACACCCATTACTGGATTAGCAGGTGTCGCTAGCATAGCATGCCGAAAATGATCCATCTCTGTCCTTAAAGGTGGTTCTGGGGTTTCCCAGACATAGGGGCCACCACCAGTGTGAAGGCAGAAGTCACACCCATATTTGCCGTTGAACTGTTTTGTGTTTCTCAGGAGGGGGTGGGCAATTCAATCTGAGGAGCACAGGAGTAAATGAACTTTGCTTGTATGCTCTACTTTTTCAGAGTCTATCCATTTAATTCCAGTCTGTTCCAGTTCCTTGAGCTCTGCCACAAAAGCAGTTAAAAATGTGATCATATTCGGCTTACTTTTACCAAACCATAAGCATGGTATACATATGTTGGCTTGACGATCTTTTGGTGACAGCTCTATGACTTGTCACTGAATTGGCCATATCTGAAAATTATTACTGTTAAAAACTGGAATTCCGTCACAATTCCACAGAACTGATATGTCATCGGCCCCTATTTGTCCACTCTGCTTAAGTTTTTTGTATTCAGCCCCACACTGAATATCTGAAACAATGCCTGGAATTGATTCTCTTTCATTTAAATGTATCCCAGATTTTTCCACAATGTCCACAATTTGGGTTGATAGACTACGTACAAGAAAGTAAGACCCAACCCTTAAATTTTTCTCAATGTCAAATTCAGCATTACAAGAAGAACAATTTTTTGGAGCTGACTCTCTGGGTCCCATATAGTTTTCACAGTTTACACAGTAAAAATGGGGCGCATAATGGCCAAACTGCCCATATGCTTTATAAAAAAGATATGAGGTTGCTGGCACCAAGCCAGGGAAATGTTCATTAAACATTGTAAGAAGATCCTGAAGAGCTACTCCTGTCAAATTGTGCCTCAGTACATGACATGAGTAAGAGCAGACTCTGTCCTTTTGTGATGGGAGCACCAGGGTATACAGGATCATCATCATGGTGTTTCTGTAATACAAGACAAGATTGCTCACATTCATACCTAAAACACAATGGGACACATAAGCCAAATTATAACGACAGTATTGTCCTAATAAGAGAGATGTCTCATACATGTTATGTAAAATAACAATATACAGACAATCTGTAATTAAATGATGGTACCTTCAATTGGTTTGAATCTTGATTTCCGGCTTGACTCCTCTCTTCCTCTCTGTCCTCTTGTCCACTTCCACCATCTTCCTCTCTGTCCTCTTGTCCACTTCCATCATCCTCCTCTCTGTCGTCATGTCCACTTCCATCATCTTCCTCTCTGTCGTCATGTCCATTTCCGCCATCTTCCTCTCTGTCGTCATGTCCACTTCCATCATCCTCCTCTCTGTCGTCATGTCCACTTCCACTATCTTCTTCTCTGTCCTCTTGTCCACTTCCATCATCTTCTTCTCTGTCCTCTTGTCCATTTCCATCATCTTCTTCTCTGTCCTCTTGTCCACTTCCATCATCTTCTTCTCTGTCCTCTTGTCCACTTCCATCATCCTCCTCTCTGTCCTCTTGTCCATTTCCACCATCTTCCTCTCTGTCCTCCTGTCTCTCTCCATTCACTTCTTGGTAATCTGCATTACTATGATCTGCAAGACAAGTCTGAGACAAATGTAGAGCAATTAAATGCAGCTTCAGTGGTCTAAAACATATAGTTGAACATTGGGATATAAAAATAGCTACATTTACTAGATAATAATTCTTTCTCCTGAACTTACCTTTTCAGTAACTTGTCTTCTGTAAAGGGATGTTCTTGGAACTGAAGATGTACAAAGAAATCTCTTGTAGAACAATTTTCTCTGTTTCTGTGGATACAGTAAAAACAAAGATAATAGGAAACCTGAACACAGTAAGAGCTTTATCCACTAGCTAGCACTAGTGTTTATGTATGATTACCCTTGATGACTTACAGTGGACTTGGGCAAACATTTCAGAATGAAGATATAATACTGGAAGCAATACTGTCTTTTAGAAAACCACCAGATAGGTTTATCTTATAGGCTGGGATATTATAATATACCTACCAACCTATTTTTTCCTGCAGATGTCATAGTAAGTCAGAAGCTATAACACATATATGTTTTAAAGTCTTTAATGAGTGTATGGGGTCTGTTAATGATTTTCACGTAAAAACAATGTAGGCCTACTTCACATTTTTACATCATATGGCTAATAACACTTTAACAAAAATGTCTTGATAGGGTAGTAGTTATCTTGACTTCGTAATGTTATACAGAATACAAAATTTTTTCAGGCGGAAGAGTAAAATAGACATTTTCGTTGTAGCCCACAGCATTTCACCAATTGTATTTTTCTTTACCTGGTTCGGTTGAAGTCTTCTATATTTTGTTGTTCTTGGCGTCCCTATCTCTGGTTGACTCTCGTCAGAATTCAAATGTCTCTTCAGTTTTCGTTTTGCTGGCATGATGATTTGGAATAGCAACTGTAACATACAAGACTGTATAAAACGTCTCTAAAATTCGTATTTTTAAAAAAATATATATATCGGCCCCGAGTCTCTGACCAATGAACTGCATCGCTTTTCACTTTCAGCCAATCAGAGCTGCGGCCGTTCTCATCCGTTGCATCCATCTGAGCGGCGGCGTCACTCGCGTGAAAGCAGGTTGGCAGGTTAGGATAGACTACGGTTAGGAGGAAACAATGTCATTCCAATTCGCCATTTACTACTTATTTGATAAAACACTTAAAGTGGAGAGTACGTCGCTCATTCTTGGTGGCATCCAGTTCACCCAAGTGGTATCCAAGCCGGACCTTGATGACGACACGAACTGGATTGAAATAAAGTGGCCTACGAGAAAAGAACCAAAGAGGACGGTGGCTGCTAAGGTTCTGTTATTTGGAGGCAAGTATGGAGAATACCTATTAATTTCCCAACTATTTCAGCTACCTTGCAGCTCTAACTGTTTAATTGTGTCGTTGTTAGGAAGAATGTCTTGGCTAAACTTAATTTTTCTTACTCTTCTTGTTATATCAGACTCCTACAAAGAACTCGTGTCGAAAAAGAATTCGTTCCTTCTCGGTAAGGATATATGGGCCGAGGAGGAAAGCAGGGGTGTGCGCATGAAAAAGAAAATGTGGGAGACCGACGTAGTAAAGCCTAAAACGGCCGTGCAGGTGAGTGCACGCAACTTTCCTTAATGCTAGCGCAAAAGCTGCTCCAATAGTTTGGCTAGCTACACACCCATGTGCTTTCCTTTATGGTAGAGGTTTTAACAAAATTCAAATCATTTAGTAAAAAACAGTAAAGCGATGCTAAAATACTCCAATACAAACCATGCATGACAAATCCCACTCAAGTTAAAGTGCACAATTATTTGCAGTAAAATGTAGCCAAACTATCAAAGTAAATGTACTGATTTACTCCCTCTGACTGACATATTGTTATAGATGAAAACATTAAATGAATAATACTGAAACATCATGATGTAGCAGCATTTTGTTGTTGTAGCTGCCAGATGTAGGACTATAGATTCAACTACTGTTAAGGCATTTTTACATACAGAGACACCAAATAAGCTACATCTGGGGGGTGGTGAGATAATTAATGGAAGATTAAATCAGAAAACATCTAAAATGTCAACCTGATTACACAAAGCTTTCTGTAGGACTCATAAAACTTGGAAACCACTAGTTCAATCATTAACAATGTGCTATATTTTGAAATTTTTTTTTTTGCAAATCTTTAGCTTTACACCTGCCAGTAGGATGCACTGAAGCAACACCAAGCAGAAATTAACAATCTAATACTATTAAAAGAGAAAAAGGGCATCACTAATCCTTGAATTTTAAACCAGTTGAGGTTTATTTGATCAATGATGAATATTTATAGTCAAGAAGCAAGAATTTGGCAAGAAACACAATTTGAGAAAGTTTTCCCTTGCGTTCAGCAGAGTGTGCTCTATATAATCAATGATCTATATAATCATGATCAGTGATTATGGAGGCTCTGTTCTTCGCCACTACTGCCGCACCTCTACTTCCATTGTCTGTCAGGGTGCTGATGAAATTATTTCTGTGTTTTCTCTAGTATAAATTTATCCTGGATTTAATTAGGCTTAGTATGCTAGTGAGAATTTTACACTGTGATGATAGTCTTAACTTTGTTTTTACTTTATAAACGTTTTTGACAGGCAAAACAAACCAGGATCAAAGAGGCAGCCAGCAACCAGGTGTTACAAAACCTAAAGGCTTCCCTGTCTCAAAAGAGGGCCCTAGACACACAAGATCACTACTGCAGTTCTGACGATGAATCTCCACAAAGGGTAATGCATACTTTTTTCTTGAGCAGGTGGCTACGATGTTTACAACACCAAAAACTGTGGTGTCCTTCAGACACTTCATTAACAGATCTTGACATGAGAAAAATTTGATAGAATGTTTTCATCCTGTGACTCTAACATCTATTAGACGTAATTAACGTCTAATAGACACAATCATAATTAACACAAATTCTTTGTATTAATTATGATGGTAGTCTGTCTATTTTAGTTTTTAAAAACTCATCTATGCCAACGTCAACTTCAGTGATATATCTTCTATTTTTTTCTAATTAAATATTGTAGTCCTTACTACAACTCAAATTTCAGGATATGATTAATCATTTTCTTACTTTTACTATATAAATGTTTTTCTTCAGGGAAAGCGAGCAAAGATTTATAAGGCAGCAAGACGTGTGCTTTTACCCCTGGCATCCAGTCCCAGTTCTGATGACGCCACATACATATGGAGTCCACGACGGCATGACATTGTAAGTCATACTTCTTTCCTAGCTGTTGTGTATTTTCAAACACAAATTCTTTCTCTGTTGAATTGCTTCTCACAGCTCTTTTCTCTTGTCACTTTTTTCAGGACCATGCCTCAGATGAAGAGTTGGGTTTCTCCTCAGCCCAGAGAACGGCAAGTACATTTATATTGAATATTATATTATTATGATGAAATTAGCTTATATCATATTGATTGAATAGGTCAGGCAAAGGTCAGAGATCTTACATCCAGCTGCAGGTAAAACCTTATCTCACAATTGTTACATATCTTATTTCTTCCAATAAACTCCTTTTGGCTGTCATGTGCATACCAACTAAGCATAATGTATTTCATTTACTTTTATTTAATATTTTCAACAATATAATAATTTTCAAACACCTTTCATTATTGTTTTGTCCACACGGTAGTGTGGATTAGAAGAGTGTCCTTTACATACAGTATTTCCTTTGAGAAATAAAATGTATATATAGATATAAAAAGCATGTGCATGCACACGTGTGTGTCTAAAAATATTGTCACTAATAACAAATAAGGGCTAATAATAATAATAATAAAATCTTTATTTATATGGAACCTTTAGAACAGCATTTATTAGGGCTAAACGATTTTGGAAAATAATCTGATTGTGATTTTTTTTATCTTAATATTGTGATTTAATTTATCATGTCTTTTTAAACATATACAAACAACAAATCAATTTGTTTCCCCGGCGTGCGGATTAGTTGCTAAAAGACCCGTCCGTCCGTCCGTCTGTCTTCTTCCTCTTATCCGGGGTCGGGTCGCGGGGGTAGTAGCTTCAGTAGGGAGGCCCAGACGTCCCTCTCCCGGGCCACTTGGGCCAGCTCCTCAGGAGGAATCCCAAGGCGTGCCCAGGCCAGCAGAGAGACATAGTCCCTCCAGCGTGTCCTGGGTCTTCCCCTGGGCCTCCTCCCGGTGGGTCGTGCCCGGAACACCTCACCAGGGAGGCGTCCAGGAGGCATCCTGACCAGATGACCGAGCCACCTCAACTGGCTCCTCTCGACGTGGAGGAGCAGCGGCTCTACTCTGAGTCCTCCCCGGATGACTGAGCTCCTCACCCTATCTCTAAGGGAGAGCCCAGACACACTACGGAGAAAACTCATTTCAGCCGCTGGTATCCGGGATCTCGTTCTTTCGGTCACGACCCAAAGCTCGTGACCATAGATGAGGGTAGGAACGTAGATCGACCGGTAAATCGAGAACCTCGCCTTTTGGCTCAGCTCTCTCTTCACCACAACGGACCGGTAAAAAAGGCTGTGCTAAAAGACCCACAGCATCTAAACTTAAAGCAGAAATGATTGCGTTCTGCCGACAATATATTTCAACCAAAATTGCAATCTTGACTTTTCTCTGCATTAACCACAAGCAACAAAAATGGCCTCTAAATAAAGATGTTTGTAAACAAGAACTATTTAAAACAATAATTTTTAATGTTTCTATTAATCAGAATATTGTTCAACAGAACAGCTTTTAATTGATTTAGACATCGATCCTTGTTGAACATAAGTACAACCAACAAGCAAGTCTATGTATTAAACTGATTGACCAGAACTTAATGCTATATATGATTATATAAACTCTAAAACAAGTAATAAAGTTAGATTATCTCACTGCTGCAACTGTCTTCACTTCCATGTGGAGGCAAACCCACTTTAAACATTTTACCGATACCTAATGGACGCGTCTAATTCCCTGATTGTTACATAGCCAAAAATTGCAGACCTCTGCGATTTGGAAATTGCGTTTTTTTAAATCGTGATTATATTGAAAATGCGATTATTTGTGCAGCCCTAGCATTTATTATAATTACAAGTGTGCACAGGATGGGATCACAGCTGTTAGATTGTCATTCACAGATCTCAATCAGTCAGCATGACAGCTGGACAAACTGTAGTGTTTGTCTGTTGTGTTTATTGGGATCCAAAAAAACAAGCATAAAATAATCACGATCTATAACATGCAAAATAAACACGACATTATATCTGCCGCTGTTTCCTCCCACGATTCTTCACATCAGGTTCTGTAAATGTCTGTGGTACCTCAATGAGGTTCAATGTGATTCTAATCTCTTTTTTTCTCTTTTCTGCCAAATATTTCATTCTCCCTTGAAGGAACTGACGGGCGATTATACTGATCATGGCATGGCACCTGGAATGAATGAAATCATGTCTGCCCTTCATGGTTGGTGTTCAGATTGGAATTAGAGGGGCTGACATGTCAAAACACACTATATTTACTAAACAGTGATTCAGGGTGTTTCCACATTATTGTCATGTACTGAACTTAAGCACCATTACGTTGACTAACTAACAAACCAAATGTTTTCCCCCCTTATTGTTACATTCACCTAGACCTGCCAGAAATGATTAAATCAATGAGGGAGTGTGTGGAGTGTGTCAGGGCATTGATGTCCTCGTTCGGGGGGACCCCTTCATCTGCAATATCATCTTCTCCTGTGGACAGTGCAATTGAACAGGTATGTTATAATTGAGGGATGAATGTATGTATTCATTACTTGATAGTTCATTCACAAAGTATTCTATATTTACATTATGGACCTTTTGTCTTTGGCAGCATCATCCTGCGTTGGTGATTAGGTCAGCAATATAGTGTTGGGATTTAACAGGTTACATGTTAAATCCCAACAGCTAGTCTTCCTAGCTGTTTGCCATGGCAACAGCTAATGGGGATCCTTAATAAAAATTACAAATTACAAAATTACATGTTTCACAAATCAGCCATATGAATTATATTGCTGTCAGTGGGAACCTCAACACCACTGATCGTAGCACTCCCTAGTGGTTTACAGGGCTCCAGACTAACTTTTTTTACTAAGAGCACAGTGGCCGCTAACTTAAAATTTTAGGAGTGCGCACTTTATATTGGCTTGTAAAGTAAATATTCACTTTTCCTCTCAATGGCACTGTATTAATGATAAATGATAAATACTTTGACAATAAATGCAGAAACTACAATATTTTAAATTCATATTTACATTATGTTTCAGACCGCAGAAGTTTGTCAGCAACAAAAAAGTACTAGTACTGTGTCCAAAGTAAAGATAGATAAAGATAGTAAAGATAGATCTCGCATGAGCATTTTTGCCCAGGAGCTGGCTGTCCTGGTATTCACAAAGGAGGGCCTCGCACAGTCCACCCTAACTGGAAAGTCTGGGAGGTGGGGGCCGCCAAAAACACAGCTTGATGTTGCCAAAGTGCAGGCTATTACAGGTATGTAATTGTCTTGAGTTACATGCAGTCTATTTAAAAGCTTCTGTGATTTCTATCCACCTTATTTTCAAACGCGGAAGCCACTATGGGTCCAGCTTCCGTTTTTTTGTGCGGAACTTCCGTTTCAGCGCTTCCCTTGGCCAAATAACGTTAGTTTGACTGAAATGATAAACTGTTGCGGCAACATTGTCAAAAATTGCAGAGCGATCGAAGTGGCAGGTTAGTGCCACAGCTTCAAACTATTCATGACTGAAAGGATGACATGAAGAAGTGGCTTCATATCAGAAACGAGGACATTTTAACCTGTTTGTGTTGTCACTTGGTGCGGATGGGTACTGCGGTGATAACCTGACGCCGCCAGATAGATTTGCTTTGCATATCCATCTGGAAACCTTCCGTTGAAGTAATTTTGGGAAGGGGCGAAAATACTGGTTAGCTGATTGGCCTATATTGGTGATAGACAAGCCAAATAAACCAATCAGATCAACGAAGCATATTACGTACTCGTCAACATGCTTCACACAACACAACCACAAGCCAAGCTACTCTTGCTGCTGCAGGTAAAGGCTCGTTAGCTCAGCAGAGAAATACTCTGTAATTCCGATAAAACTTGCTCGATAGCCACGCTAACGCTAGTTTCATCGGCTGAAGCCGCCATGTTCTTTAGACTGAACTGTCGATCTTGTCGTTGCGTCACACCTCAACCCGCCTCAAAGCCAACGCTGATTGGACGTTCGTTTGGTAAACGGCTCCAAATTTTCTTTAACGGAGAGTAGCCAGACTGATCTGCGAGTGAAACCTTGAAAGCTCGCGAGATCAGGATGGTCTCACGAGGCTACTGCGGTGAACCTCCACACTGGAAAAGTTAGCACGGTGTTAATAAATATAAACACGGATGACCTGGTATCCGTGGAGGCTGATGTCCGTTAAAGCCAAAGCAAGTCTGACGTTCACTCTGCTGAATCCTGACTACATCAACCGGCTCCACCGAGACGACCGGAGCGCTCTGATGCTGCGGCTCCAGGGGAAGCCTTCAGTCAGGCAGCGGCGACTTATGGAAGGTAGGCTATGAATTATTAGCCTACCTTCTGCTAAAGATACACTTTAGTTCTTTACATGTTCGAAGTCAACATCCACTTGATCAAAATATGAATAAATGCAAATAACATAAGCAAGTGAAATGGATTGCAAAATGTAATAATACACCCTTTAGTTGGACACAATTTTTGTATAAGTAAACATTTAAATAGTCTGGAAATAAGAATATACAATACTTAAAGTTATTAAAAATGAAAAGCAACTCCAAAATGTAAAACCTCAAGGTGCTAAATAAAGAATATTTAAAAGCAGAAATCCAAAACACATTCTTGTGTATTATATTTCTTAAGTGTTTCTTCTTCTTTTCTCTATCGGTGTCTGCAGTATCAGCATCTTAAATCATAGGCGACTCTGACTATGGAGCGGTCTGTTTAGCCTTTGCATCACAGTGGCTGCAATTTGTCAAACGCAAGACCACAATCAGTTTATTAAACAGCATGAAACATATCAAGACTACTTAAAACTACGCTAACACCAGGCTAATAGAGCACCACCTGCATCATTACTCATTCAAATATTCATATCACACACATTCCTTCTAGTTTTTACAAACAGCCTGTGTTAGTGTCTGGGATGCCATGTGTAAGGTTACACAATAAGATATAACAGCAATAGTTTGGGTTCTTTACTGTGATGGGAAAAAAATGGGTTTTCATTTTTAAAGTCAGATTTCCACCACATTATACATTTGTAAATGTCACAGTTCCAAACTAAATATTATATTACACAGCTAAAGGTTTAGCTTGTAAACTATATATTAAGATGCAAACCAAGCATTTAGTTTTCAAATTAAATATTTAACTCCAAATGAAATGCTTAGTTTACAAACTAAACATTTACATTGGAGCTAAAGCTTTTTAAATATTTAACTTGGAACTTTGACTTATTTATAGATTTATGAATAACAACAATATGAAAAATGAACCCTGCCTTTTTTCTCTCTTTGTATAACTTTACAAACGGAACCCCATAGGCCTACCAGCAGCGATGAAACATATCCAGATAATAATTTAAAGAGAGAACAAAGCTAAAAGATGGCAGGCTTCATGAAAGCGTATGTTTTATCAGGAGCGGCACAATCTAAGGAGTTAGTTAAAGATGGCTAACGTAAACATCCCTTAGCTTACCTGTGTCGGCTCTCCTCTTTATCTCCTTGTTTTTGTTTTTAATGGAACTTCGTAGCCAAGCCACTTTTCTGGCATCGTGTGGTCTTCTGTTGGTCTTTTTGTCCACAAAATGAAAAGAACAAACGTACGGTCGCTTCGGTGGTTTCTTCAGATTTAAAGCTTTTAACCACAGGTGAAGGGATTTCTCATTCTTCGGCTGGGGGTGAAGGAAGTAGGGCCCCTCATATCTGCAGCTCTTGTACATGGTCGATGATTAAAACACTACTGCTCCACGTAAACCTTTCCTTTACACCCGTTATTATGACAGCCTCTAACCGGACAAATGATCCCAGTCTTCCTCGAAGTCATAATGACGATTCATTTGAGACGAAGTCACTGCATGAGTCGCTTTTCAGCAAGCTACCCAGTGACAGGAAGTGAGCGGCTGGAAGTCTCGCACAAAAAAACGTCAACTCGCTGACTCCGTATTTCCATTGAAAATTAGGTGGATAGCAGCTATATCATGTGGAAACAGACAACCAGTTATTATTATTATGTGTTGCACTATGTACTGGTAGCGATATTGGTATATCATACTGATACAATTTGTCAGACTTTTCTGATGTACTGTTCAAAAATACTATGAATATGCTGCATGACTTACAGTATCTCTCTGTTTGGTTAACAGACGCTGTTCTTCTGGAGTTTCCGCAGACAAGTGTCTCTGATGTGCGCACGGCCATCAGACGAAAATGTAACAATGAGCAGTTCAGCCAAAAAAAAGGAAAATAATGTGTGGTGGGCGTGTTTTTGTATGGTGCGAGGGTTTAGGGGTGCAATAATAAGGAATGTTGTTTTTCATTGTTCAGTATTCCTCTGTGTTCTTTAAAGTTTATTTGTAATGTTTAGGTCTGCTGCCTGACATTGACATATTTCTACAAAGTGTACTAAAGTACCAATATTTGAAATTGTGTTGTAAGTTTTATAATGAAAATGGTTAAAGTCGATATGTAAATGTTTATACATTCAGATATATTACAAGTTGTTGTATTATTTGTAATGTACTATAATTTGGACATGTTTCAAATACATTAAAGTATATTTTTTCACCTGCATGGAAGTATAATATCGACAAGTCTTTCAGCATTTAGTATACTGTTAATACATTTGCAAGAATGTGCAAGGTAGAAAGTAGTATAGCAATGTAATGATAAAGTATATTTACTATTAACTGCAAAGTATGCTTTTTTAGTAATTGGAATAAGCCAACAGTATAATTAAGCATATTATTACCACAGTAAGAGTATATTAAAAGTATAAAGCTTATATATTTTTAAGACACTAACAAATAATTTTTAATGTAGTTATAATACAACCATAGTGCACTTTAATTTGACTAATTAAGCATATATTAGTACATATAAACTCATATACTTAAAGTATACAAAATATACTTTAAGTTGTTCCACTTTAGCACATCAAAGTACACTAAATACACTTCAAGTTGAGCTTGTCCACAATTTAATTACAATTAAAATATATTTAGTACAAAATTAGTTGTTCCAAAATAGCATGCTTCAAGTTAACTAATCATAAACACACTTAAAGTATAGTAATGATTAGTGTGCCTTCAAGTACACAAAAGTATGCTAAATTTTAGTACACTTAGCACATTTTTTTTTCAGCAGGGTACACAATTTATGTAGACAAAAGATTTCGTCCTACACCTTTTGTGAAGTCATTCCCAAGAGACAAAAAATCAATGCATCACACGTGTTAAGATACAGCTGGCTGTGATTATACACCTGGCCAGTAGGTGGTTCCGTGTGCACATGAAGCTCCAAGAAATGAACCTTTTCTCGAACCAGTTGGCTCAAGTGGTTCAATGCCTCATGAGGCTTCATTTAACCATCACTACTTTTAAGCTTCCCTATGTGGCCTGTTTACAGAGTTAGTGCGTAATTTTAATAAAAAGTCTGACGTTGAGCGGAGCAGAGTGACCCGCAGACCTCCGAGGGATACCGCAGCCAGGACTGATGTTAGTCCGTTTTTAGTACACTTTTGTCGGCCAAGTAGTGTGCATAGTACCGCTGGTTATGATTTATTTGTTTTGTGTTTATCTGACTGACGCGAGTTGCTTTATTAACTCAATACTTGCTGGAATAAATTGTAAATGTCTCCCAAGGATGACAGCAGCATATAAAATAAATAAATAAATAAAATTGACAAATGTTTTTCCTATCTAAGTGAGTTTCTTCTGAGTAAGGACACGAATAATTGAGAGGAGAAAGAGGGAAAAAAACAATAGTAATAACAGTGTATGAAAAACACAGACATTTATTTTATAGAAATGTTTCATCTTTGGAACAGAATGAAGGTGTAACATATATAACAAATTATTAACAGTTACTAACATCGTTTATAACAAAGAAATAACTCCTATTAAGAGCTCATACAAATAGACAATGCCTATAAACTTACAATTAAAAATAGTTGGAATGGAAATTAATTTATTCATTATTTTATGAATTTTACAGGTGGTGAAAAAAATGAAATGAAGCAGCATGTGGACATGACTCCAACTGATTTACATTAGGTCACATGTAGTCATGTTCACTTCTTAAACATGCAGCCAGCTGGAGCAGCTCCCTGTCTTCAGCCACCGGATGGTCATCCTCCTCTGGGTCCACCTCCTCATCCTCCACGTCTAGCTGTTCACCTGCTGCTATACAAATACTGTGGAGGATGCAGCAGGCGGCGATTACTTTTGGGGCAAACGTCGGGCGGACCTCCAGCGCCCTAAAGAAGATGGAACGCCAACATGTCTTCAGACCACCAAATGCACACTCAACAATGTTTCTCGCCTTGGCGTGGTGCCTGTTGTAGCATTCCTCCACTTGACCTGTACCAAATAAAAAATTAACTTGTAATTTAGGTAATATGCTGATATGTCTTAATCTTCTATCCAATTAATATAATATATGTATCAAATGTGTGTCATTGTTGGCTCTATTTAAGGACAAGAAGGTAAGAGATCTTACTGGCAAGCTGTTTCCCTATAGGATGCTCCACAGGCCAGCCAGTAGAGGATCACCAGCACCTCTATCTCCTGTGGCCATCCATGGACCTTCTGGATGGGCAGCAGCTGAAGGAGGAGGCCCTGTTTAGCCTGAAGGCTGGTTTCAGGTCTCCTTCATTAAAAAATATTTGGAGGATTGGCACAGAGGTGTTTATCCTCACATATTTTGTTTCCGTTTCTTCCTGTAAATAAAAAATGCCAAATGTTACCATAATTGTTTTTTTCAATTGTCACCTTTTCACAGCATAAAACTATAAATGCTTAACATGCAGATTATTATAGTTCTCAAGAAAGAAAAGGTAAAATGTATAGTAAATGTAAAAAATTGCCTTCCCTCTATGGTATTTTTACCATTTCACTGAAAAAATGGGCTGAACTAACTGCACATAATTTATAGATTAATCACTGTAAAGGTGGACAGACATAAAAATATGTTTTTTTTTTCCTTTCTTAATGATCAATGCTGTGAAGGTCAGGACGTGCAATAAAGTAGCTTAACCCTATAATTAATGTTAAAACTGGGTCTTCATTTTCATTAATTATAGGAAAAATAGTCACAATTTCAACCTGATCACGTTTTAATACCATCCTCAATGTTTTTTTTTTTAAGATAAAAGTAGGAAATAGGCTGTCAATCTTAAAATGCCTACCACCAGTTGGCAATAGATGGGTGAGCAAAGCCTGCCTTCTGAGCCTCCTCTGCTGCATCAATCTTCTCCTTGCTCGGATTTGTCTCCTCAACTGTATCACCTCTTCAGCCTGCTGGTAAAGCTGACCAACGATCGAAGCAACAGCAGTATTGCTCATTTTGCTTCTGTAAAGTGCTGATTTTTAAAGAAGATTCAATCGCCTCTGCAACTACAATTCCCCACAAAGAAATTCCCGCTATGGCTGGTTTTATACCCACAGTTCTGTAATTATTTTAGATATTTTTTATACTTTTTAGAAATTGATTAAAAAAAACGTTTTCAAGAAGATATGATGGTGTAGTGTATAAACAGTTTTGAACGTTAAAGAAATGCTCAAGAGCTGTGGGTGTGATTACGTCACGAGTACACGAGTATACTTCTGTTCCTTCTCGTCAAGTCGATCTTCCTGTGTTCTTACCGAGAACAGACTTGACGAGTACGGACTCGCGGTCCCTTTTGTCTGCTGATGCACACTCCTTGCCAGCAGGTGGCAGTAAAAAAAAAAATTTTTTAAGAAGTTTGAGACATCACGTTTGCCGTACTTGTTTGGCTGCAACATTTAGCGCGAGTTTTTACACAGATACCAAGTTGTGTACACTGTAGGTTTTTGGTTGTAATGATCCTATATTTATCCAACAGGACGTGCTGTTTAGTGAGCAGCGCGACCATATAAATGTTGTAAGTTCTTCATTTGGAGGAAACAGCAAAAATGGTAACGAGCTCTTGTTTTTTACTGCATTATTCGTTTGTTATGAGGGCAGGTTTTCAGAAAACCAAGATAACGGATATAAGTCGGGAATTTCCGTGTAGTTTTAGTTAATCCATGTGCCTTATTTGTGCAGTCAGCGGTCATGCTAATGCGTTTTGTCAGTGATTCTGTTTCCTTATCTGTGTTTTTTGGTATTTTAATCGGCCTGCATGAAAATACGAGTGATACATATTGGCATTTAGTCAAGTACTAAACATTATAATGATTGGCTATACCATTATTAACTTTATCCACGTGGGCATTGCTACTGGTCGATTGTGTTTTTGAAGACTGCTGTTCTAAATTTGTCAGAAATTATTGAATGCGTTGAATGGGGTTTTCAGGGGTTTCAGTCAGGGGTTTTCAAATTCACTGAATGTGAGCCTCCCCTTGGAATAGGTAAAGATAACCGCGCCCCAACCAAATGCATCTTTCTTTTGTGTTCCTGGGCCCCGTTCTTCGTACGTTGCTTAAAACATCCGAGATCAAATGACACATCCAAGATGATTTCTTCCGGCTAATCATGATCCGGCTAATTGGGTTCTTAGAACACACCTGTTGTTTATTAGTGTCGCTTGATTGAGTTATCTGAGATTACTGCGCGTTCGTGCGTTTGTTTAAAAGGGGAAATGTATCGATAGTAGAAACAATGATCAGCAACGCTGCTATTGGCTGTTCAGCGTGGCCAAAGAACGCCCACAGTTTTTCTCCCAAGCAGAACACAAGCTTTTAATGGAAGGTTATGCCAAATTTGAGTCATTAATTAAAACGACAGGGAACACCTCAAAGTTTGCTAAAGCCCGGAAAGAGGGCTGGCAAAAAGTTGCAGACAAATTCATGCGTAAATACTGTCCATGGTAGATGTTTCTATCACTTTCTACAGTATGAATTTTTGCATTTTAATAATTTCATATTTACTTTGTTCTTTTATATCAGAGCCTCCACGGGACCCACTAGAACATGGGGACAAGTTAAAGTGAAATACAAGAATATTCTGCAAAATGGTAGCCTTTAATTATCAATAAATGAGAATGCTATACAGCTCTCTGTTTTTCTTATAATTCCGTAGGTTTTTGTGCGTCTAACCACTCCTGCATACTTCAACCAATTTCTTCTCTTCTGCGTGGATCTTCTGCATGTTCTCCTCAAATCATTCTGCAGATTAGCATTCTTACTCGCTGTTACGCAGGAACAGCTTTTTGTATTTATTATTGTTATTCTGTACATTTTTGTGCGTCTAACTACTCTCGCATACTTCAACCGATTTTCAACGATTTTCATACCAAAACGTTCGGCTCGTTCTCGACATTACTGCTATATCTCATGGTTATGGTACCTTTAATACTTTTTGAAGTATTTGTACTTTTTGTGCGTTTTTTGCTCTCATTGAAATGAATGCAAATTCCTTCAAATTTTTCATATTCCTTCAAATTCTTTCAATTTATTCTTATTGTTTAAATTCCTTCAAATTCTTCTGATACAACTGATATTATTACTACTACTACTACTACAACTGATACTACTACTACTACAACTGATACTACTACTACTACAACTGATACTACTCCTACTACTACCGATACTACTACTAATGATACTACTACTGCTACTACAACAACTACTACTGATACTACTACTATTACTACTACTAATTCAACTACTACTAGTAGTAGTACTACTGATACAACTACTACTAGTAGTAGTACTACTGATACTACTACTACTACAAACTACTTCAAATTCTTCAATTTTTTCATATTCCTTGAAATTCTTTCAAATTCTTCTTATTGTTCAAATGGTTCAAATTATTTAAAATTTTTCAAATACTTCAAATTCTTCATATTATTTAAAATTCTTCTGATACAACTGATATTACTACTACTAAAACCGTTACTATTCCTACTACTACTGATACTACTACAACTACTACTAATGATACTACTGCTGCTACTGCTACTCTTACTGATGCTACTACTGATACTACAACAACTACTACTGATACTACTACTATTACTACTACTAATACAACTACTACTAGTAGTAGTACTACTGATACTACTACTACTACTACTACTACTACTACTACTACTACAAATTCCTTCAAATTCTTCTAATTTTTCATATTCCTTCAAATTCTTCTTATTGTTCAAATTCTTCAAATTGTTCAAATGGTTCAAATTCTTTAAATGTTTCAAATTCTTCAAATTCTTTCAAATTTTTCAAACTCTTTAAATCTTTCAAATTCTTTGAATTCCTTCAAAATCTTCTGATACAACTGATATTACTACTACTACTACTACTACTACTACTACTACTATAACCGATACTACTCCTACTACTACCGATACTACTACTACTACCAGGGCAGTCAAACTTTTTTACAGTAGCAGGCCACACACTATCAGGTAGGAGGGTGCACTTATGCCGGTGCCCGAGCCCCGAAGGGGAGAATTTTGAAAAATAGTCTCCCTGATGTATTTTGGAAGCTTTCAAGACAGGTGATTATTTAAAGAATAGAGTCAGAGTGCATGTTTCAAATTGAATAAAAGGCAAAAAAGAAGTGGATGGTCAATTCTTCAAAAACAACCTTTGTAGTTTTTTATTATTATTCTTAAAACATTATTTTTTTCACACAATGTTATCATCATGTTTTAACAAGGTATGGTAATCGCCATTCGCATAAAATTAGTTTAATTCAAATTACTAGCACCACATAAAACAGCTCAGATTATGTGAGGTCTATTTATCTTATTATTATTATTCACAGTTCTGTTCTAAAAGCGATCGTAACATTTCTTCACGAACCAAGTTGAATTTTTATGATAAAAATACAGGGTTGAATTTGAAATTGAATTTACATGTTGAATTTATTTCAGTCATATTGCTCTTTTGAAATCTCTATCTCAGTCTAATTTCACTTGCACTCATCACACACACAATATCATATAATCGGCGAGGAACACAAAATGCATCCCCTGAAAACATTTAAAAATTTGCTGCTGTAATATTATATGTAATATTATAGATTTTTCAGAATAAAAAGCTAACAGATGTGCATAATCAAAAAATATCAGAAATACAATTATAGAGCATTCAGTTTTGTCAGAAAGCCCACGCTGTTTCTGGATAAATACATTACTGTATGAGTTAAGTTCTATTCCGTTTTATGCCTCTTTCCTTGTAAGTTTGAAATGTCCCATGCTCCTGAATGCACCATAGCTTTCTGACGCTCGTGAAAGCATCACACTGGTCTATGAACGCGGTGCTGTGTGCTGTGCACGTTTGATCTTCCGCTTAAGACAAAGCTTCGCAGTTTCAAAACTCAAGTCGGCTCTCACGGTTTTATTGCACTTTTCGGCATAACACCGGTCTGTGTTTTGATCGGAAAAGTAGCATCTCTGTTGGAACAAGGAACCAATCACTCGTTAATGTTGTTCTCAGTGGAGACAGATGCTAAGGTGATTTTTGGGATGTATAATCGGGGAAAAGTAGGAGGCGGCAAGAGCTGCTATAGACGGTGATTTGCCGCCGTTGACCGGCTACTTTTGACTGCCCTGTACTACTGATACTACGACTCCTACTACTACTGATACTACTACTACTACTACCGATACTACTACTACTACTACTAATGATGCTACTGCTACTACTACTACTGATATTCCAACAGCTACTACTGATAGTACTACTATTATTACTACTAATACAACTACTACTACAAGTAGTACTACTGATACTACTACTACTACTACAAATTCCTTCAAATTCTTCACATTTTTCATATTCCTTCAAATTCATCACATTCTTATTGTTCAAATGGTTCAAATTCTTAAAATTTTTCAAATACTTCAAATTTTTCAAATACTTCAAATTATTCGAATTCCTTCAAATTCTTCTGATACAACTGATATTACTACTACAACCGATACTACTGATACTACTACTACTACTACTAATGATACTACTGCTGCTACTGCTACTACTACTGATACTACAACAACTACTACTGATACTACAACAACTACTACTACTAATACAACTACTACTACTATTACTACTGATACTACTACTACAAATTCCTTCAAATTCTTCAAATTTTTCATATTCTTTCAAATTCTTCTTATTGTTTAAATTGTTCAAATTCTTCAATTTTTTCAAAATTTTAAAATACTTCGAATTCCTTCAAATTCTTCTGATACAACTGATATTACTACTACTACTACAACCGATACTCCTCCTACTACTACTACTACTAATGATACTACTACTATTACTACTACTAATACAACAACTACTACTACTACTACAAATTCCTTCAAATTCTTCATATTGTTTAAATTGTTTAAATGGTTAAAATTCTTCAATTTTCTTTGAAATTTTTAAAATTTTTTAAAATTTTTCAAATACTTCAAATACTTAAAATTCTTCAAATCTTTCAAATTCTTCGAATTCCTTCAAATTCTACTGATACAACTGATACTACTACTACTACTACTAGGCCTGTCACGATAACAAATTTTGCTAAACGATTGTCTCAAAAATTATTGCGATAGACGATAATATTGTTTGAAGACCTTTTTACACTGATTTAATAGAAATTACTTAATAATGCATGCGATTTCCTGCCAAAGACAATCACACTTTATTTTCAACAGAACGCTTAACACTGGAAATGATTAACAAAATAAAACGAGAAATAAAAATCAAATGGACTCTCAGTCTCTGTTAACTAAAAATACACTTGAATAAAAACTAAACACAAGATAAAACCACAGTGGAAATAAAAACTACTTTCAACCAAAAGAGTACAGATAATGAAGTCTGTATATCAAAAGATAGGCAAAACTGCCATTTTATTAAAAAAAATGCAAAGTAACAAAAAACAGATTCTTAAACAAGACCAGATGCCTCAACAATCTTTAAGCAGATCTGTAGCTACTTTAGTCAGACAGATTCCGAGCAAGAAATACCAACATGTTAAGTT
Source organism: Fundulus heteroclitus (assembly GCF_011125445.2). Taxonomy (NCBI): domain Eukaryota; kingdom Metazoa; phylum Chordata; class Actinopteri; order Cyprinodontiformes; family Fundulidae; genus Fundulus; species Fundulus heteroclitus. Next base: position 857,683 of record NW_023396868.1, on the reverse strand, counting down.
TGTGTGGCTTAAGACAGGATCTCTCAGGAGTAGCAATGTGTTCAGCTGTACTAAACATTCTCCCTGAACTGGTGCTTGTTGCACAAATACACATGTATTTTTTGGCCAAGTTTGCCATCAAAGGATATCTTCTTTGATTGTCACACCACCACACCAAGCGATCACAAGAGGCATCAATAGCATCTTCTTGAAGGAACTTTGTCAGTTCAGCATCAGCCTGCTCTCTTTTTGGATATGTAGTCTGTGTCTGAACTGTACGTTCAGCTCTTCTGTTTTGAAGAAGGTCACTTAGCCTCTTCTTCTTGGAGAGTGGGGCAGCTGTAGGTTCATCTTTGTTTCCTCCACCAGCTTGGCCAGAACCCTAACCACTTACACCTCCTTCACTTACTTCTGGCTCTTTTAAGTCCAGTAGCTCTTGCACCAGCTGATGTTTGATGTCATCCAATGACCCAGCCTCCTCCATGCTGCCACGATACCTTGGATCCAAGATGGTTGCTTTTGTCAGGAGGTCTTGGATGGCAGGTGAGCTGTATTTTCCAGTCAGTATCGTGGATATGTTATGTTTAATACTGGCAGTCAGTGTGCTGTCATCAGGACCTGAAGAGAGAAGGTCGCCTTTAATCAGTTCTAGCACAGGCTTAACAGAGGACACTGTGACATATGTTTCTCCTGAAAGGACATCTGTAAAGTCAGCCAGTGGTTTCATAGCTGCGATGATGGACTCCAACACCGAAACATCCGGCCAGGTTGGATTGAGATGGCTGTGCTTTCTGTCATGAACCAGGACTCGTCTAATGGCTGGGAGTTGCTCCAACACCCTTTCAATCATCTTCTGTTTAGTGCCCCATCGTGTGACAACATCCTGTGGGATATTGAAAATGTTTTTATTAAAAAAAAGATATATCATTTTTATGTTACTCATTTAGGACCAAACTTTACCAGTGACGAGTGAAATATTACTCCGCTTGAGCAGACAAGTAGAAATAACACCAAAATGGCTCCAGCAAAAAAATATTACTATATTAGAACAATAATATTTTTTATTAGTTAATGTATTTTAACTTCTTTAAAGAAATGCAACTAATTCTCCTTAATAATTTGTGTTTTATGTAGAATTATTGCCAGACAACATTCTTGATCAGATTCTACAGGTCTACATGCTACAAAAAAATACACATGGGTCTGAATATTTTGAGTTACAAACGAATGAATAAATGACTTTCAAAAAAATCACTCACCAGAATGAGATTGTGCTGAGGGAGATTAGCTTAATTCTGTGCCTTCCTCAAGTCTCTCTTTTTAAAGAAGCTCAGGTTGAAAGTGTTGACCAGACTTTTACAGAGTCCTATGGCACGTGCTCTCCGTTCTTTGTCACTGTCTAGACCATGGGAAACAGCAAGGTGGAGGTTGTGGCCAAAGCAGTTGAGCCACTGCCAGCCAAGATTTCTTATTGCAGCGACAATGTTTGCACCGTTGTCTGTTGTAATGCAGACCAGTTTGTCCTCATCCAGTCCTCAGTCTGCTAAAGCAGATTTCAGGTTTTTTCCCAGGGTGTCAGCAGTGTGGTTATCTGGGACATATCCGGTCTCTGAACATTTAGAGTGCAGAGTCCAGTCAGCAGCTATATAGTGAATGGTCAAGCTCATATAAGGGGTCATATATGAACTTGACCAAATATCCGTCGTAGCAGAGTAAAATGAAATGTCTTGTATCTCCTTCAGTATTTCCTCTTTAATACTGCTGTACAGTTGTGGAATTGCTTGTGATGTTTGTGATATGTATGTTTTCCCGGGGAGTTCATACTGTCTATCAAATGTCTGCAACATTTTTCGAAATGCCGGCTTTTCAACAATATTAAATGGGAGCATCTCTTTAGCAATTAAATGAACTACGCTGTCCGTGAGCGCGCGCCTCTTTGTGCCGTCCTTTTTGTATGCTGCCTGTCGATTAATTGCTTCAGTGATGGTGGACTGTCGCGAACTTGAAGACACCGACGGGCCAACGCTTATACTTTTTTGTCCCCAGCTGGAGAAACTTTGCTGGGTGGTTGTGCTTTAGGTGCATGTGTAGGTTGGTTGTATTGCTGCTCTTAGCTGATACTGTTTTATGGCAAATGCGACATACTGGCTCGCGTAGGTTCAGCGGTTCGCCTCGGTCATTTGGTTTGAATCCGAAATACTCCCACACTGCGGCTGTTGCTTTCGGCTTTGAAACCAGTTCCATTTCGAGCTTTCCCCCAACATAAGATGTGTTTTTTTTTTTTACCTCGCTAACTCCTCTACCTCCTTACGGGGCTCTACAGCTGCAGAAGTACAAATTAATCTGCGCTGACTACCTGAGGCGATTAGTCCGCTCCTCCTCCCTCCTCATTTTTTCCCTTCCTAAAAAAATTAGGAAGGGGAGGGGTCAATGGGTAGCACCGGAGTTAAGCCTTTTCATCTCGCGTCATCAATAGAAAGAGAAAAACCCAGGCAGAGATGATATAGCCGATAAATTAAGTGGCGTGGATAGTTTTTATTTATCGTGCAATTAATTGATTTATTGATTATCGCAACAGGCCTAACTACTACTACAACCGATACTACTGCTACTACTACTACTGATACTACTACTACTAATAATGATACTACTGCTGCTACTGCTACTACTATTGATACTACAACTACTATTACTACTACTAATACAACTACTACTAGTACTACTGATACTACTACTACTACTACAAATTCCTTCAAATTCTTTAAATTCCTTCAAATTCTTTAACTAATACTACTACTACTGCTGATAGTACTACTACTACTACTGATACTACTAGTACTACTACTACTACTACTACTACTGATACTACTACTACTACTACTACTACTGATACTACTACTACTACTACTACTACTACTACTACAAATTACTTCAAATTCTTAAATTTTCAATGTTTTTCAGATAGTTCTTCTCTTCTGCGTGGATCTTCTGCATCTTATCCTCAAATCATTCTGCAGATTAGCATTCTCACTCGCTGTTAAGCAGGAACAGGGTCCGGTACTCCATACTCCTGGAGTACCCCCCACAGGATCCCCCGGGGGACACGGTCGAATGCCTTCTCCAGATCCACAAAGCACATGTAGACTGGTTGGGCAAACTCCCATGCCCCCTCAAGAATCCTGCTGAGGGTATAGAGCTGGTCCAGTGTTCCACGGCCAGGACGAAAACCACACTGCTCTTCCTGAATCTGAGATTCGACTATCCGACGGACCCTCCTTTCCAGAACCCCTGAATAGACCTTACCAGGGAGGCTTAAGAGTGTGATTCCTCTGTAGTTGGAACACACCCTCCGGTCCCCCTTTTTAAATAGGGGGACCACCACCCCAGTCTGCCAATCCAGGGAAACTGCCCCCGATGTCCACGCAATGTTGCAGAGCCCCGTCTCTGCCAGACGTTCCCAGCAAACCCTCACAGTACGTTTGGGCCTGCCCGGTCGGACCGGCTTCCTCCCCCGCCATCGGAGCCAACTCACCACCAGGTAGTGGTCGGTGGAGAGCTCCGCCCCTCTCTTCACCCGAGTGTCCAAGACATATGGCCGCAGATCAGATGAAATGACAACAAAGTCGATCATTGAACTGTGACCTAGGGTGTCCTGGTGCCAAGAGCACATATGGACACCCTTATGCTTGAACATGGTGTTTGTGATGGACAATCCATGACGAGCACAGAAGTCCAACAACAAAACACCACTCGAGTTCAGATCAGGTGGGCCATTCCTCCCAACCACGCCCCTCCAGGGCGAGGTTGACATTCCACGTCCCAAGAGCCAGTAGCGACGATGTAGAAAATCTGCAGCCGAGGATCGGAACGCCAAGGTCCCCGCCCTCTACTGCTACTCGTTGCACAATGCACCCGACCCCTTTGGCCCCTCCGACAGATGGTGAGCCCATCGGAAGGGGGACCCATGTCGCCTCCTTGGGCTGAGCCCGGCCGGGCTCCATGGGCAAAAGCCCGGCCACCAGACGCTCGCCAACGTGCCCCACCTCCAGGCCTGGCTCCAGAGTGGGGCCCCGGTGACCCGCGTCCGGGCGAGGGAACACGAGGTCCAATAATCGTATTCATCATAAGGGGCATTTTGGGCTGCGCTTTGTCTGGTCCCTCACCTAGGACCTGTCTGCCTTGGGTGACCCTACTAGGGGCTTAAAGCCCCTGACAGCATAGCTCCTAGGATCATTGGGACACTCAAACCCCTCCACCACGGTAAGGTGGCAGCCCAGGGAGGGGATGATCTAATCCTGTTTACATGAAATAAGCCTGCGAGCCAAAAAAAAGACACAAACATTTTTCACCTCACTTAGTAACTCTTAGTAACTCTAATATTTTAGTCCTAAATATATTAGACTAAATATTTTGGCTAAAATATTAAACTTTGTATTTGTTTTTCTTCAATCCCACCATTATGTTTAGTAATTTCTGCCAAAGGCTGCAGCATTTTGATTTAATCCATCTGAATGCAGTGTTTGCAAGCCATACTCTGATTAGATGAAAAAAAACCTGTCTGTGATTGGCTGGTGGAGTGGACAGTTTTTGAAGTCGTGAGCGCAGAAACAGTGGGTTGAGAAGAGTGTTTCAGAGTTGAGAGTTGTCTCACTGCGCGCTCAAACAGAAGGCACGGATATCGCTAGAGGCTCTAGTTTCACAGAGTTGAGCGGCAGCACTGTCTTCTTTTTTTTTTTTTTTTTTTTTTTTTTTTGACAGAAGAAAGAAACACTGTCTTCTTCTCTGTCTTCTTGTGCCTCCCCTGTGGCTCTTTGGTGCCTCACCTATTGAAAACCACTGAATTAGAGAAAAGGCTGATAAAGAAGCAATGATATTGTCAATAGGGATGCAAGTTAACCATTAACGACTTAATCTAAAGTTTTATTGATTTTATTGTAGCATACTTGATGTGAAATTAACTCGCCGAACTATTCTCAGTGGATTTTTATTTGCCAAACTTTTACACAGCCTACTGTAGGGCGTACCCAACGCTAAACAAGAGGATATGGGGAAAGGACATTGGACAAAGTTGTCGTCTACCGTGCTCGTGCAAAATTGTCGTCCTACTCCTTATAGTTCCTGCGTAAACTACTATGTATATGTAGTATATGTATATTTATGTTATGTATACTCTCTCTCTAATCTGTCTATCTCTCTATCTCTATATGTCATCTCTCTCTTCTCCTCTGTCTCATCTCTCCTCTCTCTCGATCTCTCTCTCTTCTCTCTCTCTCTCTCTCTCTGTCTCTCTCTCTCTCTCTGTCTCTCTCTCTGTCTCTCTCTCTGTCTCTCTCTCTCTCTCTCTCTCTCTCTCTCTCTCTCTCTCTCTCTCTCTCTCTCTCTCTCTGTGTCTCTCTCTCTGTGTCTCTCTCTTGTGTCTCTCTCTGTGTCTCTCTCTCTCTCTCTGTCTCTCTCTCTGTCTCTCTCTCTATCTGTGTCTCTCTCTCTGTGTCTCTCTCTCTGTTCTCTCTTCTCATCTCTGTCTCTCTGTCTTGTGTCTCTCTCTCTGTCTCTCTCTGTCTCTCTCTCTCTCTCTCTCTCTGTCTCTCTCGCTGTCTCTCTCTGTCTCTCTCTCTGTCTCTCTCTGTCTCTCTCTCTGTCTCTCTCTGTCTCTCTCTGTCTCTCTCTGTCTCTCTCTCTCTCGATGTCTCTCTCTTGTCTATATCTGTTCTCTTCTCTCTTATCTATCTTACTCTCTTCTTATATCTTCTGTCTCTCTCCTATCTTCTCTCTCTCGTGTGTTTCTATCTCTCTCTCTCTCTGTTGTATCTTTTCTGTGTATGTTCTTTCTCATGCCAACTTTTCAGCACATGACTTTCTCAGTACTTGATAGTTTTAGTACATAACATAAAACTACATGGCATTTGACATTTTAAGTCTTAAGCCCCCCCCCCCCTGAACATGAGAAAATCATCGTTGTTCGATGCTGTAGCGTCATATTCCCTAGCTACTGGAGGAAAATAGGGAGTACTAATATGGCAGCTGGTGGCTTCACAGTGACGTGTATTATATACGGCCAATGCGCAATCCAGTGAATAAATAGAGATCAGTGGTGCCACCTGGAAAAAAAAAAGGAAGAACCAATCACAGTCATGCAAGTCATTGTCATAGCAACCAGGGTAGACAGGCTAATACTGCATTGAAAGACACTCGGAAATTAATTTTGGGCACTTAGGGTTATACCTAGAAAGACCTCAGCTTAACATGGAAAACATTGATGATTTTGCCTTTAGTTTTCCACCCCTTTCCCTCGCTCACGATCGGCACATAAAAGTCCTGCAGATGGGAGGGAACCCGGCAAACCCTCTGGGGTCATTGCCTTTGTGGGGCAGGGACAGGAAGAGCTGGGGGGCTAAAGGAAAGGACTTGGGGGCATGTTGGGGCCAAATACTGAGACTCGGCATGATAAAGGTGGGGGAGCTGGGGATTTTTACAGTATTGGGGAGGACAGGAACTAAAGGGAGAGGCTGCACTTGTGGAGACAATAAAACTTTGCTTATAATTTGAACAACATTGACTTAAACATGGAAAACATAGGTCATTTAAAATTCAGCATATGTGCTGAAAGATATTATGTTTCAGTTTATGGTGTTGCCTGCAATAAATACTGACTGAATAAACAAAAATTGTGGTTTTCTCACACATTATTAAACTTGGGCATATTTGTAAAATATAACAAAACAGAAACCTATTAGTTTACTGAATAGAAACAAAAAAATTGAAAAGAATAAAATATATGAAACGGTAATCCTCACAAAAGTCCTCACCATCAGCCGTGCTTTTAGCATCATGTCTTTTTGTATCATGTTGTATCATGTCACATAATTTTGTGTAATGCCCTCCGCTTTTTTAGCACATCTTGTGAACATTTCAGTGTGTTTTGGTTGTGAAGTTGACTGCGCTGCTCCACCAGGTAGCCCAGCTGAATGGGAGCTATCTAGCTGACATCTTACAGAAGTGTTTATATTGAAAAACAGAAGAGCATAAAGAGCATTTGGCATCCACATTAAGCAGTGCAAAAGTAATTCCTCCGTTTGGACTGCGTCATGTTGCATCCGCAATTACATTTTTCTCTTACTACTGCATTGTGGCTCCATTTTAGAATGACCGGCAGCACCCTCTGCTGGATGGCCGCAATACTACAACACTGAAAGACGTTCTAAGTCAGGGGTGTCAAATTCAATTTGGTTTAGGGGCCGCATACAGCTTAATCTGATCTCAAGAGGGCCACACAAGTAAACTCATTGCAAGATTAAATAGAACTAATAAAAGTGGACTTGTTGATTTTTATATTAAATTAATTTAACTTTTACACAATATATTATGAATAATCTCAGCGTTATTAAGAAAAGTGTGTGCAATTTCAACAATACTTTTACTCAGTTAAACATTTACTTGTGCATTATGCAGAACTGATCACAGTGATTGTACAATGTTGAAAAACATTTATTCACATTTTTTGGAACTTAAAAACACTGTCCTGCATGACAAAATACATCAAACAGATCAAAATTAAGAAATGATTTAAAATCAATTTTACACATCTGAAGCGCAGCGCTATCATCTGCTGATTAAAATACAGCGCTCCTCGTGGACAATATAGGAACTGCAGATTTTTTAATTAAAAGAAGTGGGGGAGACCGGGGCTAGTTGTCACACTTTTTACACTCATACATAAATATTGGAATCAAAACACCATATATAAAAAAACATATGTAACAGATGAAAGACCAAAGTCTCAGGTATATATTTTGTATTCAGGTATATTTCATATCTTATTCCTGTGCAGAGCTTTAAGCGATCTAATGGACCTTGTCACCATGTGACAAGTTGCCCCTCCAAGTGTCACACTATATGGGGTAAGATGTCACAACCAATAAAATAAGGGCAAAATTAATTTTGTTATTTTTTAATGTTAAGTGAATAAATGACAATAACTCACTTTTACTACTTATGAAATAACATGAAATAATATGCAACATGCATTACAAAACTGACACTTAAACTTTGAATACAAACAAAAGAACAGAAGAAAATCTCACGAGTCAGACTCCTCATTTAAGTTGCAGTTTTAGCATAGCTTATGTAGATTGAATTGCCAGGAGCACATGCATCATATGAAATAACATGATATAAAATGAAATATTAGGAAACATTAATTGATAGCTGTCTGACCCTGAATTTCCACTGGTGTAAAGGTTTTACAGTATCACCCCAAAGTACGGTAATTGACATTAAAGTCCTTCGCTGTACTCCTGATCGACTTGTGACCTAGAGTCACCTGCCTGACAGCCCTCAGCATCACGTCAGGTGCTGCACGGCCATGCTCTGTTTTTCTTTTATAATTCCTGACCATCTTCTCTCTCACTTTGTCCTCTTTTAAGTCGCTCTTTTTTCTGAAAAAATAATCTAACATTTTTATTAGGATGTATTGATGTAAATTATTTTTGAAACTTAACATTTTGGGGTAAGTTATTACATGTGACAACTTACCCCAAAAGGACTGTGACAAGTTGTTCCAAAGGACCATGTTTGCTAATGCTAGCTCTATCTTAATGTTAGGCTGAGCTATGACTGGATGCCTTAATATCTACTTTAACAAGTCCATATATATAACTGCTAGAAGTTTTTTATCTCAATGAAGGTTATTTAAAAAATATATAGAGTGCATATTTTTTACTTTGGGTAGTGGAAAATGGTCAATTGGTGCTCATCTCAACTTACAATGTCTTGTCCTCTTCTTACTCAGTCCGTGAGACCTGACCATGCAAAGGAAAAAAACTAGTATTCCACTTTTTGGTTGCACCCTCTGATGGAGAAGATAATTGCAATGTGACAACTTACCCATGTGACAACTAGCCCCGGTCTCCCCTACATGTTTTTTTCAGTAATTGTTTTATCATTCTCTTCCTTTTATCTCCCCTTTCTTTCACCTTTTCTTTTTTTCTTCTTGTTCTTCCTTTCCTCTCCTACTTTCCCATTGTAGTGTCCATATCATTTGAGATATTCCCCGCATGAATCATAATAAAACTATTCACATTCATAAATCAAGCGGAGCATTATAAAGAAAGCTGACTGCTCCACTTGTGTAAGTCAAATCTGATGAGCTCTTTTTAGCATTGAGACAAACTAAAAACTAAAGACAAACTTTTTTTTTTTTTTTTTTGGGAATAATGATAATGCATTTAGCCACCGGGCCTTAACCAGCCCGCAAGCCGTATGTTTGACACCCCTGTTCTAAGTGGATGTTATCAGTTAATCGGATGGAACAAACTTTAATCTAACCATTAATCGACAATTGATATATAAAGGTTAAAAAGGAACAGCAGCGGAATAAAATTGCATTTTAGATGCTAAATTCTGCTTTTGTGAAACAGTCCTCAGATTTGTACTGAATTGCTGATGTGTTTGTCTGTGGCAGAGGAGAAGCCTGGCTCCCAGTCAGTTGGCTAAACGCAAACCAGTCAGAGAGACCAGCGGTGACAGCGAGCAGACGGGAAACACTGTAAGCCCAGCTTTCTGAATGTTTTCTCACCAGGTTTATGTTTCTCTGTAAACTTAGTTTGAAGCAGCTACCTCCCACATCACTTCAGTAAATGGTCACTGCTTTAATGAATCAGGAGCTGCTCTGATTCTGAATCAATATACTTTCTGCAAAAAATAAAACAAAAACAAAAAAGGTAATGCTAATCATTCTGTATACTGGACATTTCTGTCATGGTTTAGTTTTGATTTGGCTCTTGTTTACCATTAGTTTTATTTTTTTCTTCCTCGTTTGGGTTTTAGTTATGATTCAACTTTATTGTTTTCAGTTTTCTCCTCCCCTTCTCACTCAGCCTTCACTTCACTCCCTTGCAATCAGTCACACCTGTGGATAGTCGTTTCACCTTCCACTCTCCCTATTTAAGTATCCCTCTGTTCTCATTTCCCTGCTAGTCTGTCATCAAGCTACACCTACTCCATGCCTGTCCGCCTGTGTTACCCCTGCTTGTCTTTGGAACCCTGCCACCTCTACTCCTCCTTAAGGTTTGCTCTCTGTCTACTGCTGTGCTCTGGTTTCCCCTGCCGTGCTGAAGAACCTGTTGTTGTGCTCTGGTTTCCCCTGCCGTGCTGAAGAAACTGTGGTTGTGCTCTGGTTCAATCTCTGCTGTGCTGTGAGATCTGTTACTGTGCTCTGGCTCACAAAGGACTCTCTCCGGACCGTCAGCTCCTGCCATCATCTACACCCCAGTTCCTATGCAGTCCGGTCTCTCTGGTTACATCATCAAACAACCATCAAACAAGATTCCTACCTCTGTGTGTAGTGTGTTCGGGTCATCAGAACAAAACATGACAGTACGGAACGGCCAAAGATGAACCCGACATACACCCAAAGCTCTGGTGCAGGAGCTGGCCAGATGATTCCTCTCCCTCCACAATTGGTCAGCAATGTGGAGACAGTCCTCCAGGAACTCGAGCGCTGCTTGGCCACAGTCGCTTCATTGGGTCCATCGCCGCTGCGGGTGGATACAGCATCCCAAATACAAGCCATCTGGGAGGGTCGGTTTTCGAGCCTGGCATGGCAGTTCCCCGGACATCCCCAGTTAGCAGACCTTTTCAAGGAGATCGACTGGAACTATTGGTCAGGATCCACCCCGTCAATCGACTCTCTACTCACTTGCCTGCCTGCCGCCGCCGCTGCTCCTGTCTCAACTATCTCCTCCTCCGCTGTTACTCCTGTCTCAGCTGCAGCTCCCACTGCCTCCCCATCAGCAACAGCCTCCCCTTCATTGCCCGGCATCCCCCAGCGCAAACGCCATGCACGCCGGCGCATAGGCACCACCGTTGATCCTCAGGGAGCTCAGCCTGAAGCAGCCCCTGGTTCCCCGGTGAGCCGGCCCGACATCAGCATAGCTGCGCAGACGAGTCTGGCCAGACATCCACCTTTTCGTCGTTGTCTCTGTTGCCATCTCCACGACACTCAGCTGGCCCCTCGAGTAAAAGCTCCAGCTGCTGCTCCAAAGACTGCTCCCTCTCCAGCAAGAGCCCCCTGCATCACGGAGTCGCAGCTGTGGGACTTTTATTATGGCGACCAGGATGACTTATTCCCCAGCTGGTTTGTCTCAGGTCATGGAGGAGCTGCGTACGCCAAAGCCCAAGCCTGCGTGGGTGCGCACATCGCGCCGCTGGCCGCCGAGAGCAAAGTCCCGCCGGCCGCCGAGAGCAGGGTCCCGCCGAGAGCAGGGTCTGAGCGGCTGACGTGTCCAGGTAAGTGTTGGAACTGTCTCTGTTTTGTCCGAGGCCGCCGTGGGTGCCGATCCGCCTCCGTCCAAGGCCGCCGTGGGTGCCGATCCGCCTCCGTCCAAGGCCGCCGTGGGTGCCGATCCGCCTCCGTCCAAGGACGCCGTGGGTGCCGATCCGCCTCCGTCCAAGGCCGCCGTGGGTGCCGATTCACCCCCGTCCAAGGCCGCCGTGGGTGCCGATCCACCTCCGTTCAAGGCCGCCGTGGGTGCCGATCCGTCTCCGTCCGAAGTCGCCGAGGGAGTTGCTCCGCATCAGTCCCTGGTGATGTTACTCTCGCTCCCTGTTCTTCTGGTTAGGGTTGCCGTTTGCGGTGCCCGCACCAGAATTCTGAACTCGGCCGTGGACAGCAGTCTCCGCGCCTTCTGTCTCAGCCTCGCCGGGGTCGTCCTCCACGACTCTCCTGTTTGGCCGGAGCTGCAGACTGTGGTCGTTGCGCCTCTTGACTCTGCCTCGTCGCGGCCGTCCGCCACGACGTCCATCTGGGACTTCCCTGCTCGGCCAGATCCGCCGACCACGCCATCTGGGCTGCCTGGTTCTGCCTTGTCGGGGCCGCCCCCCTCGAGGCTTTAGTCGGGCGATGCTGCTCCGCCGCCTGCCTCGTCCCGGACGACCTCCACGAGGACTCCTTTGGCCTAGCAAGCCGTCTTTGCCTGCGCCCTTAAGGCCAGTGCTTGTTGTTTATTTTTTGTTTGAGCTCTGCCTTAGTTTTGAGTTATTTAGAATTCCTCAGTTTTAGAGTCATCTTGGTGTTTCTTTGTTTTTCTTAGAGTTCTTTAGTCTTTGTTTTGCTTTTGTTTTTCCTGCTCTGTTTTAGGATTCTAGATTTTGCCCTTAGTTTTCCAGTTTTTGCTTTAGCTTTCTAGTTTTACTTTAGTATTCTAGTTTTTTTTTTACCTTAGTTTTCCAGTTTTTGCTTTTGTTTTCTAGTTTTTACGTTAGTTGTTCCTGCCCTAGTTTTTGCTTTATTTTTTAGTTCATGTCTGAGTTTTCTAGTTTCTGCCTTTTGTTTTCTAGTTCTTGGTTTGGTTCTTTATTTTTGTCTTGCACACTATGGTTCCTGCGCTCATTGGGTTCCAGCGATCATTAGGTCCCAGCACTCGTTTAGGTCTCTGACTCCCTAGTTTTGAGCTGTTTCACACCCCTTAGTTTGTCTGGTTCGAGCTCTCTTTAGGTTTTGTTTTGACTTTCTAGTTCCTCTGTCCCTTGGCATGTTAGGAAGCCCTCCGTTCCCTAGTATTTTGGGATTTATCTGTTCCTGGCGTGTTAGGACGCCACCTGTCTCGTGGTGTTTAGATTTCTTGGTTCCCTGGCATGTTAGGACGCCCTCTGTCTCTTGGCGTGTTTGGACGCCCTCCGTTCCCTAGTATTTTGGGATTTATCTGTTCCTGGCGTGTTAGGACGCCCTCTGTCTCGTGGTGTTTAGATTTCTTGGTTCCCTGGCGTGTTAGGACGCCCTCTGTCTTGTGGTGTTTAGATTTCTTGGTTCCCCAGCGTGTTAGGACGCCCTCTGTGTTGTGGTGTTTAGATTTCTTGGTTCCCCGACGTGTTAGGACGCCCTCTGTCTCCTGGTATTTAGATTTCTTGTGTCCCTGGCGTGTGAGGATGCCCTCTGGTTCCTGATATTATAGTTTTCTCTGTTTTGGTATTTTACATTTTCCCGTTTCCCTCACGTCCCGGCGTCTCCCTCACGTCCCGGCATTTCCCTCACGTCCCGGCGTTTCTCTCACGTCCCGGCGTTTCCCTCACGTCCCAACTTTCCCTCACGCCCCGGCGATCCTTTCCTCTGGTGTTGTCGTAAGCCTGTTCCTTTCCTCTGCCGTTGTCGTAAGCCTGTTCCTTTCCTCTGGCGTTGTCGTACGCCTGCTCCTTTCCTCTGGCGTTGTCGTACGCCTGTTTTTTTTTTCCTCTGGCGTTGGTCGCCTGCTCTGCCTGTTTTGCCCTTTGGCGTTGGTCACGCTGTCTTTCAAGAGCTGTGATTAAGAAATGTGTCATGACAATGAAACATAAAACTAGTTAATTGTCACACAGCAATGTTTAAACCCACCTTATTTACACCATTATTATTATTATTATTATTAATGATATAATAATAATAATAATAATAATAATAATAATAATAATAATAATAATAATAATATAATAATAAAACTTTAGTGATCTCACAATGGAGAAAATTCACTTCTGCATCTTAACCCATCCCATTGGGGAGCAGTGGGCTGCCACTGTGTGGCGCCTGGGGAGCAATCGGGGGTTTAGGGTCTCGCTCAGGGACCCAGAGTGCCGGCGCTTGGGATCAAACCGGGTACTTGCATCCTTCTCTGAGTGCAAGCACGCTGCTCTAACCCCTCGGCCACACACCCCATTTACTTTGATTTGCTTAGTAATTTTTACTTGTCAGTTACTACTCTATCTATCTATCTATCTATCTATCTATCTATCTATCTATCTATCTATCTATCTATCTATCTATCTATCTATCTATCTATCTATCTATCTATCTATCTATCTATCTATCTATATAAAATTGAGGAAAAAAACTAGGGCTGCAACTATTAGTCTACATTATTGATAATGTTGATAATGAAACATTTTTCAATGCAAAAGTTTGTTGCATTCACGCTTTGTTAAAAATACATAACCTTTGCTGCTGTCTCAAAGTTACACTTTCAGTGGTAGTTTCAATCACATGCAGCTCACTAAGGCTGCAGCAGAGGGCAGTTTAGCGAGCAGAGAAACTGCGTGACCCTCTCGCATGGCTGAGGCTTCATGCAGTATTGCTTTTCTGGAAAAATCGCAAACTCAACTTTTAAGTAGTATACTGTATATACATTGTTACTTGTTAACCCTCTGCCTGACTTTACCCCCATTTTTAACGCTGATGTCTGGAGATAGGCCACAGAACTCCGTTGTGGGTTTAGAGAAGCAAATTTCTTCTCCTGTGATCTTCTTTGGTGGCAGGGCCTGGGCCCATGCCCCTCTCACTGGAGCACCTTCAGAACCCACATGCAAGACCAAGTTCCCTGTTCCACAGCCGGAATCAGAATCATGTTTAACCAGCAAGAAAATTGAATTTGATTCCATTTTGCTCTCAATGAAGATATTTTTTAACCTGACAACAGCCAGCTGCATGTCCCGCTCCGCCTAGCTCCACTCACATACATCTGGGACACCGCGATAGGAATTGCCTTTACTGAAGGCTGGGCCTTATCAAAACTCCTTGCATATGATTGGATAAGCCACTTGTCTGTCATCTTTATCGACGTGCTATTTCAACCACTCACACCGAAGCTAACCCGTGACGCTGATGAGACCGACGCAGGAAAAAAAAACTTTTTTTTTATGTGTTTGCGGCTCTAGTGCAGGGTTTCCCGCAGCGCTATCTTGGCGAGGCGGCCGCGGAAAACGTGTCGTCCACCAACCCCCCACCCCCCCCACCCCCCCCCCGCTCCGCGAGTCGGTCCGCCTCGCATAAGCAAATTCCTGCGGGAAACACCGTAGTGGCACGCGTTTTATTGACAGTGAGCTGACAGGAAGAGGGGGGAAGACAGGCGGCAAAGCGCCGCGGGTCGGAGTCGATCCCGGGCCGACCGCGTCGAGGACTAAAGGCCTCCTAATATGGTTCGCGCTAACCGCGTCCGCGTACGCGCCCCGGAAAACAAAACTTGCCAAATCCGGTCGGGAGAAGGGCGAAAACATGGTTTCCACCAACAAAAGCCTTCAGAGCCGTTCTGATGTTCTTTTAATGAAACAATATCAGATAGATTGGACAACACGGAAGAAATAGCAGCATCAATGCTAACGCTTGCTTCCTCGATGCGAGCCGCCATTGTCGTTGGAATCTCACGGTGGCTTCTCCACTACGTCACATCCATGAAACACCCGCCCTGCGTCCTGATTGGCCAGACCAAAAATTTGGTTGGGGAAATCACTTTCAATGAGCGATGTCCCAGATGTATGTGAGTGGAGCTAGGCGGAGCGATACATGCATCTGGCTGTTGTCAGGTTAGATATTTTTAAGTACAGTATACAATAATGGTAAATAGAAATATTTTCTTGTAGATATTCATATATACATTTTAGTTAAAAGAGGAGGGCATGGTTGGACTGATGCAAATATGCATGGTATCAATATGGGCACTTAAGCACTTAGCTGTTCATCAGATTGACAACCTAGGGGACGAAACTGTCTGTGACAGCTAGTTTCATTTGATATAACCAGACATGAATTGATACAGACATGAATTGTTTCAAAGGCTATCCAGATGACTAATTTATGGATAAGCTTGACTCTTACAGGTTTGTGCTTGGTTTCATACAAAATTAAACATGAGCTTGTGTAGAAATGACCAAGAGTGTTATTGATTGATTGGATTTCTTCTCTCAGGAGAAGGTAAGAAGAGTGGATGGGATAAGGGAGAGCCACATGTCTCCCTACAGAAAGCCTCTGAAACAACTTAACTGGCCTGAATGCATGGGCGCTGACAAGCATGTAAGCATTATTGAAACTCTCAACATCTCTGAATACATTTACCTTGACAAGACTCAGTAAATAAAACTCTTTTCTACAGGAGGCATCTATTCTGAATATTCTCTCCAAGCCTTTTAAAATTCCTATTCCCAACTACACAGGTGAGTTTTACCAGTGTGATTTCAGTCTGCTGATGAAGAATGACTTCTCTGTTTGTCTTCCTTCACTAATGGCTAACAGGCTCACTTGGAAGCAAAGCACTTGGTCTCAAACATGCAGGAGTAAGGAAAGCACTCCACGATCCCTTTGCTGAAGATGCTTTGGTACTTTATGAGCCCCCAACTCGAAGTGCTCATGAGCTGATCAAAGCTGACAAGTAGGTTCCTGCATTCCTCTTTCTGCTAAAATGCAGCATGGCAAAAAGGCACAATAAGCCTTCCAAAACCACAAATATTATACAGATCTGATAGAGGTATTCATACGTAGTAAACAACCAACTGTTGACAAACTTCAACTGATAGGATAAACAAAATTATTTTTATTTTTTTTCAGAGAAAAGCTTCCAGTTCATGTTGTTGTGGATCCAGTATTGGGAAATGTACTTAGACCCCATCAGATAGAGGTATTCCTAAGATTTCTTACTAATCTAACAACAATGAAGATCACGATGTTACATTTTCTTGCCTGCATTAAAATTACTTTGTAATTTTCCTCAAACTAAAACAAAACTAGAGAGTAAACTAAGTCCACTCTGATAACTGAAGGAGCAGTCATCTTTTTAGAATAGAAGTATCCTTTATTGTCCTTCCCTCCAGACACCCAGGACCCACAAAACAGTTTTTAATGAATAGAGAACTTTTACATTTTAACTATTGAGACAATATTATCTGTTATTAAGAAAATACAAAAGGTTATGTCAGCAGAAGTTCTGCAAAACAGAACATAAAACTTTTATTTTATGTCTGAGTTTAATAAGAAAATATTACAACAGACAAATCAGTTTTATTATTATTCTACCACTGCGTGCATCAGTGTCATGTCAAATGCGACAGCTGAGCAGAGCTTCTCCAGCCCTGTTGACTGAAAACCTTCCGGTCGTTGGAAGTATTATATTGATTGAAAAAATTTTAACATAAATAGATCTGTCCATCATTTACCCCGCCTCTCCCCCATTGACCGTTGGAGGTAGACACCAATTGCGGATTATGGATAAGCTGGTATAAAAAATGGATGGATGGAGGGAATGACACTATAACACTTATGACTGTTATTTATAGGGCTTATTAAGTGTCTCAAAGTGTGACTAACACAAGTAAAAAAAAAAATTAATTAAATTCTAAAGATTACATCTCAATCATAAAATCTGGAACAGCTGTTGTCATGTTTTGTTCTGATGACCCGAACACACTACACACAGAGGTAGGAATCTTTTATGAGTTTATTAAGAGATGGTTGTTTGATGATGTAACCAGAGAGACAGGACTGCACGGGAGCAGGGGTGTAAATGATGGCAGGAGCTGACGGTCCGGAGAGAGTCCTTTGCGAGCCAGAGCTCAGTAACAGATCTCACAGGTTCTTCGGTACGGCAGGGGAAACCAGAGCACAGCAGTAGACAGAGAGCAAACCTTAAGGAGGAGCAGAGGTAGCAGGGTTCCAAAGACAAGCAGGGGTAACACACGCAGACAGGCATGGAATAGGTGTAGCTTGATGACGGACCGGCACTGGAGTGAAACAGAGAGAGGCTTAAATAGGGAGGCTAGCAGGTGAAATGCGTCTGACTGATTAATTACCAACAGGTGTGACTGACTGCAAAGGGAGTGAAGGGAAAGCTTAAGTGAAGGGAAAGTAGGAGCTGAGACTAACAGAAATTAAAGTCAAATCATAACTAAAACCCAAACAAAGAGGAAAACTGAAAACTAATATTAAACAGAAAGCTAAGTCAAAACTCAACCCTGACAGCTGTCAGCTCCTCCCTGACCACCTCTGAGTCCAGAAAGGAGTCGTATGGTCAGACTTACAGCAAGATTAGTTTCTAAACAGCTGGACAGTCACTTGAGGCAAGATATTAGACACCAAAGTAACTCCAATATAATTTAAAACAATTACACACACAAACACACACACACACACATGCCCTATCAGACCTGCACATCACCCCCCCCCCCTCCACACACACACACACACACACACACACACATTGCACCTTTTTCTCCTCTCAGAACGACTCCGTTCCACTCTAGTCACTGCAGTCCAGCATGGTAAAATTTATTTATTTTTTTATTTTTTTATTTCCTTTATTTAACCAGATAAACCCCGTTGAGATCTGGATCTCATTTTCAAGGGGGACCTGGGCAGAAATCTGCAAAAACACTACAACCTGGTTACAAAAATAAAACCAATTAATACATATGCACAAATATAAAACAATAAAAACAATTTAAAAGCAGTGACACTGTTTCATACAAGCGTTAAAACGCTCGGACAAAATGTTTTGTCCGAGCGTTTTAACAGTCTTTAAAGCTGTTCTTAGGAGGTGGTTAATATTCAGCTTTGTTTATTCACAAGCATACCACAATGTTTACATCAGATTTGGTGTTTTTCGCCTTGGTTTAGTTATTGCATGAAGATGGTCAAGGTTTCTTCCTGTTAAAGAGGATTTTTCCTTTCCACTACCGCTAAATGCATGCTCTGTATAAGGTGTTGCTGAAAAGTCAACAACACAATACAAGCAATTGTCCGCTGTCTTGTATGCTCCTGCAGGAGTAGTGAATGATGCAAGTAAATGACTCGATACAATCTCCTGGATTTCTTTAAATAGAAAACATTTTTACCAACTTCCATGGTAAACTGATCTTCACTGCATTGTTTTATAAGCAGGGCCCCGTTTAATGTAATGGATGTATGTAATACTTATGATCTGAATCTTACTATATATTTCCCTATATTGTAAAGTGCTTAGAGACAACATTTGGTGTTAATCAATACTGTATAAATTAACTGAACGAAATTAAATTGAACGATTGGAAGTAGTTATACAAGTAGTCATACTTTGTGAAAATATGAAGAGAACCTTCAGCTGCAGTGGAAAATGAAAACAAATGTATCTTTATTAAATTGAGTACCCCTAATGAACATAAATGTATTTTTTTATGTCTTTAGGGAGTAAAGTTCTTGTGGGATTGTGTGACTGGTAGACGCATCCCTGGATCTTATGGCTGCATCATCGCTGATGAAATGGGCCTGGGAAAGACACTGCAGTGCATCACTCTCATATGGACCTTGCTACGTCAAAGCCCTGATGCTAAGCCAGAGATAGACAGGGCCATTGTGGTATCACCTTCTAGTCTGGTTCGGAACTGGTACAATGAAGTAGGAAAGTGGCTTGGAGGTCGCATTTCACCAGTGGCAATTGATGGAGGCTCAAAGGAGGAGATTAATAAGCAGCTAGGTAGATCATCTACAGCAACTTTGTGAAAATTAGTCATCAACCAAAAACTGTAGGCAAAAGGAATTTGCAAACTGGTGTCTGAATATATGGAAATAAGCAGCAAGGTAGTTTCTTCTGTCATCATGAATATTCAGAGACACCTATTATTTGACAGAACTTTGTGTCAAGGAAACCTCACAAAGTGTTGATGGATATAATGAATTTTTGTTCTCATAAGTTACCCTATTTTAGATTCAATACTGGGAGCACTGGGCTTTGTTTAACCTGTTTTATGTTTTAATAACAATGAAAATAGCATGATTTCTGTGATTTCTAGTGAACTTCATTTCTCAGTATGGTTTGAAAGTGGCAACACCCATTCTGATAATTTCATATGAGACATTTCGACTTCATGCGGACATCCTGCACAAGGGGAATGTCGGACTTGTGATCTGTGATGAGGTATTGTGGATTATACTCTTCAACTTAGAAATGCAAAGGAATTTTGAATGCTGAATGTTACAGTTTCCTTTTCTGCTATTAGGGCCATCGACTGAAGAATGCTGACAACCAGACTTATCAAGCTTTGAATGCTATGAATGCTCAACGGAGAGTGCTGATATCAGGCACTCCAATCCAGAATGACCTCCTGGAGTATTTCAGTTTGGTCCATTTTGTAAATGCTGGAATCCTTGGTAAGTTGCAGCACCCATAGAACATCTGGACCCATCAAATTTATTTCTTCTGCTCATTGTTTTTGATGGCAGGTACTGCCCAGGAATTTAAGAAGCGATTTGAGCTTCCCATCCTCAAGGGTAGGGATGCAGATGCCAGTAACAGAGAAAGACAAGAAGGAGAGGAAAAACTCAAGGAGCTCATCAGCATTGTCAACAGGTGAGCTTTGTTCTATGTTGTTCCAGTTAAATGTATAATTCAGTATTTCACAACAAAAACAAGTTAAGGTTTACATTTAAATCAGGGTTTATACAGGAATACGTGACTGCGTTGGTTACAGAAAAGTAACTTGACATTGTTAGTTGTTGCCTGCCCCTTGCAGCTGATCTGTGGCTGTCCGCAGTGGTGTAGTGGTCCCTTGAGAAGTCGGTATACTCTCAATGTTTGCCCTTTTAAGCACAGCTCAGAAAAATGCTGTTTTAGAAACAATCACATGTAACACTGCTGTATTTAGTTTACCCAAAAAATCCATCAGTAGTGTTTACTCATTTTAGCCTAAAATATTTAGCCTAAAACATTTAGATTAAAAGATTTCCTTGAACTACTATGTGAGGTGTGAAAATACTGTTGTCTCTTTTTTTAAAGATTTAATCCAGCTTCTGGCAGGTAATGTAAAATTTTCTTTGGTTTATATTGAAGGAATTCCTACACTACATCCAGAATCAACATTTCATCACTTTGCTGTAGGTTTTTCAATATAGACCTAGATGATAAGGCATATGGAAAGTCCTAAATTCAATGAGAAAGAGAATCTATAGAAAGAGATGAAGTTAATGACGAGGAGGACATCAAAACTCAAATCTCTTTGTCTTTGCAAATCATGAATTGTCAAATATACCAGTTGAAACACCCAAAGAAGTGTTGATCCTGTTGGTTTAGACACCCTGACAATGAATGTTTAGCCCCTTGTTTGTTTGTTTAAGAATATATGTTTATTCATTTTCCATTTCACAGCAAGTAGACAAATATCCAATATGCAATCGCTTAAACAAACCAACAAACAAGAGAAAAAAAAAACACACACACAGAGGCTAAGCTATGCATATACAGTTCCATATATGGAGGAAAAAAAAGTAAAAATAGAAAAAGTGCAACAGCATGTCTTCCTTTATGACCTTTCAGGAAATCCTTTTAACAAAATGGCTGATACATTCGGGTCAAGGTAGTTCAAATAAGATTCCCATACTTTATAAAATTGTTTCGATTTGGAGTGTATCATACATGTTAAATATTCCAAGGGTATCAAATCAAAAAGCACCTTATGCCAGCCTTTTAACAGTTGGGTCTCTATTATTTATCCACTGCAATAAAATATTCTTCCTAGCTGCATATGTAAGAATACAGAACAGTCTCTGATTTTTTAACAGAACACATCTTGCTGGAAGGCCCAGAATAAGAGACATTGGGTCCATCTGTAGGTTCAGTCCTAATATCCTTTCAATTTCAGTTAAAATATTAGACCAATATCTTTGTAACTTATGGCATGACCAAAGACAATGAGTTAATGTTCCCACTTCAGTTTTACATTTAAGACACATTGGTGATAAAGTGGGATTGAAATTGTGCCTACGGTTAGTGGATATATGCATTCTATGCAAAATCTTAAATTGTATCGACTTGGCACGGTTACATACTGAAACTGATCTAGCATAGGTCCATATATCTTTCCATTCATTATCATGAATTGTAACAGAAAGCTCTTTCTCCCATTTCTCTCTAAGCTCTTGCAAAGCTACAGGTGGAATATCATGCATAGCTCTGTAGAGTATCCTAATGGACATTTTCCCAACTGTTCCAAACAGCACTTTCTCATTAGTAATACTGAGATATCTCAGTATTACTAATTAGGGTTGTGCTTTGCACTATATAGTGTCTTATTTGCAAGAAACGAAAGAAATCACGTCTGGGGATATTGTATTTCTCAACCATCAGATCAAATGACATTAAAGAATTATCAGAAAATAAATCTTTCAGGACGTTAATGCCAGAGATACCCCACTGTTTAAAGCCAGTGTCAAGCAGCCCCGGTTGGAAATCGGGATTGTTATGAATAGGAGTGAAAACTGATGTTAGTTTGGACCTACCCTCAAGTCTACGCACTAGTCGCCATGCTTTAATTGTGTTGAGCGTAACAGGGTTGTCACAGCACAGCCTGATAGTCCTAAAACTCTTAATAAACAACAGGTCTCTCAGTGGATATTTTGATAGGGAGGTTTCAGCACCCAACCAAGTAGAAGTTTTATCATTTAAGATCCACTCATGAATAAATCGCATATGAGTACACAGCTGATACTTTCTGAAATTTGGTAAGTCTAAACCTCCCTCAGTGCTTGGCAGTTGTAAAGTAGCTATCTTTAGCTTTGGTTTGCGTTTGCTCCATATAAAAGAACTAAGCCAGCCATTTAGTTTTTTCACAACTCCATTAGAAAATAAAACAGGGATCATTTGGATATGATAAAGTACTCTAGGCAATATGTTCATCTTAATTAGGGCTATGCGTCCTAACCATGAGACGGGTAGGGAATTCCAGCGCTCCAAATCTTGTCTCACTTTCTCAAATAAGGGAACAAAATTAGCTTTATACATTTGCTTAAATGTAGGGGTTATAAATATACCTAAATAGGTAAAGCCTGTTGGAGACCACTTAAAGGGGAAAAAGGGGAGTGCTTTAGGTATTGAATTTAGACTCCCAATCGGCATGGCCTCAGATTTTGTCAAATTAAATTTGTAACCAGAAAATTTGCTAAACAAATCAATAACATTAAGTAAAGCAGGTACTGATGTATCAGGACTTGAAACATAAATTAGGACATCATCCGCATAAAGGCTTATCTTATGATGTATCCCATCAATTTGCAGGCCTTGTATTGAGGGGGCTGCTCTAATGGCCTCTGCCAGTGGTTCAATAACCATGGCAAATAAGAGGGGAGATAAGGGGCATCCTTGCCTTGTTCCTCTATGTACTGGGAAGTTGTCTGATCGGACCCAGCCCCTCGATTTTAAAATGGACGGTGATTTTAAACCTGACAGTCAAAAAGGGACCTCAGTTAAGTAATTTTTATCATGTGAGGAACAAAGCAAAGGTAAAACCTGTTCTTTCAAGGCAAAAATATGGACTCCCTACTCCAAGTCTTCATTTCATCATGGCTGGATTAGTGTAATTCTCTTTATCTCTGAATCGGTCAGTCCTCACTCAAACGTCTGCAGCTGGTTCAAATGCTGCTGCACACCTTTTAATGGAAAAACATAAATTAAAGCACATTACCCGATTCTGGCCTCCCTTCACTGGTTGGCTGTTTATCTTACAGTTCAGTTTAAATAACTTCTGTTTGTTTTTAAGGGTTTAAACAGCTTATTGTTGTTGTTGTTGTTGTTTTAAACTGTTGAGTCTTTACCCAAGTCATTTTATTAGATGTTATATTAGGCCCGTTTACACTACACTTTTTTAACCGAGCCGAGACCAGTCCGAGCTCGGTAACAGAGATAACTCTTGTGTGTAAATGGTCAGCAGACTGAACTGGACCGCGCTTAACATAACCGGACAGCGTTAACTACAGACCAGTTTCTGAGTAGGTCTTGGCCTGGTTTTTTTTTCTGGTCCGGTTTTCTGATAAAGAGCGCATGAGCAGACTGTGTCATCCCCTTACAGTCAGCTGACTGTCAGCGTTTTTTCCGGCGTGTCTGGCTGCACGTCCCAATTCACACTCCATTCAGACAAATTTCAGACATTCATAATAATACTAGCTTCCTTACCGTGCCACACGGTTTCCAGAGCTGATTCTGCTTAGCAGCGTGATGAACCTCAGTGTCTGTCGTTGTTTCCTGCGTCTATAAATCCTTATTAGACGTTTGTTTGTCTCATCCACTTCCCAAAAGCCGACTCTCTCAAATAAATTCAGCAATGGTTGCCTTGTTCCCCTGACTCTGCGCAAACACCGAAATATCACAATATCAAGCATAACATCCTGAATGTTACGGGCGCCGCCGTTTTGTTTTGCTGCTTTCGCCTTCAATCCCAGAGAGCGGTAGTACAGCAGATCGCCACTAGGAGGCGCAACTAAGGACCTGGGATAGTGTGGTGTGTAAACGGTTGTCTTTGCTTGGTTAACTGATCCAAGCTCAGACTCGTCTCGGCTCAGCTCGGTTAAAAAAGTGTAGTGTAAACGGGCCTATTGTTTTACCTCGTGTTAAAGTGCTCTTTCAATGATGATGATTATGATCACAAGAAACTTTTGCATCATCACCCGGAAGCTGGAAAGAAAGAGACAAATAGATTTTTCACACCTTACTTAGTAACTCAAGGAATTATTTTAAACTAAATATTTTAGGCTAAAATATTAAACTGTTTATTGGTTGTTGTTTTTTCTTCAATCCCACCGTTATGTTCAGTAATTTCTGCCAAAAGCTGCAGCATTTTCATTTAATCCATATGAATGCAGTATTTGCAAGCCCTACTCTAATTGGATGAAAAGAAACCTGTCTGTGATTGGCTGGTGAGGTGGACAGTATTTGAAGTCACGAGCGCATAGGCAGAATCCAGCGAGGGCAAAGCTGGTATTGAGCGTGGAAGTAACAGGTCACGGGCAGACACGAAACCGAGGGCGAGGATAGTGGGTTGAGAAGAGTTTATCAGTTTTGAGCACGCAGCACTGTCTTTTTATTGAGTTTTCTTTTCCTATTGTACATACAGTTGTAAATACAAAGAAATATTTATCCAACATTGACAAACATAAAGTAATAAACAGAAAATTAATCCCTACAAAGTAATCCCATTTAGCCCACCCAGGTCACTACCGAGTAGGTCTACGCACTACGTTCCTATCCCTGACAGAGATGAAACACATTTTATTAAGATTAATTAACTTTTTTTATCCGGAGCATCATTGCAAGTTTTGGAATGAGTCAAGAAAGAGCCCCCATGGTTCTTCAAACTTGCCAGTTAAATGTTGAAGAGAGCATCTAATTCTCTCCAGTTTCAAACATGATATAAGGTCATATAACCACTGCTTGTGAGTTGGAGGAGCTGCACCCTTCCACCTGGTCAAAACTGTGCGCCTTGCCAACAATGAGCAAAACGCCAGTGCCTGTCGTTTAGAGGCCGGTAGAGGCGACCCATCACCTCTGAAACCAAACAAAGCCAAGAGAGAGCCAGGTGTTACCACCACTCCGGCCAAGCCAGACATCGTATGGAAAACATCTGTCCAGAACTGACCAAGAGCGGGACAGGACCAGTATATGGACCATTGTGGCTACGGCAGTTTTGCATTTATCTCAGTATGGGGTGACCTCTGGATAGAAACGGGATAGTTTGCTTTTGGAGAGATGGGTTCTGTGTACTATTTTAAACTGGATGAGACAGTGGGGTGCTCACAGAGATGTTAAGAATTATGAAGTACCCTTCAATCAAACTCAAACCACGGCCACATTTCGAAAGTGACAGCCGGAAGTCCCGCCTACCACTTCCGGCGGAAGTCCCACCTTCCTTGAACGGAAGTCCCGCCTTCCACTGTAACCGGATGTCCCGCCTTCTACTTCTGGGGCGGGACATCGGCCCCTGGAAGTCCCACCCTTCGACCCTGCTTAAATTAATATTGTTTTGAGTTATTTTAAATATTATTTCAATTATAATTATATATTTATTATTGTTTTTAAATCATTTTAATTATGTAATTAATTTATGTAATATCTCGATGGTCAGGAGATGTTTTTATTTTAAATTTTTTTAGGGTTTTCTTATAACCAAACGTTATGATGGAATTTTTGTTTGACAACCTTTGTTTTATCTGTGTGTGTGTTTACTCTGAATATAAAACTTAAAATCTGAAAAGTCAGTTTCACATTGCAGTATTTCATGCTGCAGTATTCAGGCACATTCCTCCTTCCATAGACAGCAAGTCTCCATTATGGCACTTCCAACTCTCCATACAAATCAGGCTCTGTGCGCGGCTCTGCTAATAACTGCTGCAAAATAGGTTCTCTCTTCACTTTCCTCCTCTAAGCAGTCGGTCAGCTCTTAACTTGAAAAAAAAAGCATTTTACAGAGCGGCCCATCTTCTACGCGGCACAGCCAAAAAACAGAGAAATCCGATCTTAACTTAAAAGCTTCTACACGGCATAGCTAACAGCAGAGAAATCCGACAGCCCTACTCAGGACACTAAGTTGAATGTAAGCTTGAGCCGGTCTGTTTGGAGGGAGGGGTTTTGTTAAACACTAGCCGAGGTGTGTCTGCAACACAACAAGATTGCGCCTTTTACAATCAATAAGCATTGCCGAGGAAATAGTTTATTCAGACAAGTTTTTAAACCCGACGGGATACATCCTTCCTGTCTGTAGAATTCAAAGCATGGATTTCCGCCCCACACAGATCAAGTGTTATAACAAACACCATTTCAGGCGGCGAGACAGGCGGGGTCGTGACGTCACAGGATTGCGTCTTTTCCAATCGACATTGCCGAGGAAATGGCTTATTCAGACAAGTTTTTAAACCCAGCAGGACACATCCTTTTCAATTAATTCTTAGAATTAAAGGATAGCTTTCACCCACTTCCGGGTAGGTGTCGGCCAATGAGACAAGTCCCAGCATGACGCGACATAATGCGCCCAGGAAATAAAAATAAGATCAAAGCTTATTCAATCAGACGAGTCTTAGGGTTTTTACGACATGCTAGCAAATGTGTTTTTTTTTCTCCGGTTGCCTACAGTAAAATGTGTCTTTTTTTTTACTTAACCCCATCCAATGATAGCCCTGCAGTAACTTTGAATGCCAACACGTGTTTTTCTTTCAGGTTTTCCTTGAAAATTAGAGAGCTGTTTGCTGATTTCATTGGTCAGAACACCAAAGAAAATAAATCTTATTTCATTTTAAACAGCATTTAAAAAAAATGGTTTAAGTTACTGTTTGTAGGAACGGTCTAACATAGGTAAAACCGCTCCATCTTTGCTCTATCAGTATGCTGAGTCTTTTGTCAGATTTTCTTCAAGGATTGCGCTGCATTTAGCTCAAAGTCCCTTTTTGACTCTGACCAGTTTTGTGGATAAAACTAAATTCCATAATAATAAACAATTGTTGTTTTTTATTTGCAAAGTGCAACATTTTCGGGATACAAAATCTCTAAAACCATTGTGTATGGTTGATTATGTATGTTATATTATAAATCAACTAGCTGCTTGGGAGTCAGGGTAAAAACAAAAGCCTACTCTGTGCTACTATCACAAACTGAAAACTTAACTGTTCTGCAACTTAGACAGGAATTGTGTTCTTCGGTCAGAAGAGACTAAGCTTTAGCTTTTTGGAAACAAGCACTGCAGCTGGATTTGGTGCCAAACAATGCATTGAAAGTTGTGGTTGTAACATGACAAAATGTGAAAAACCTCCAGAGGTTTTGAATGCTATCTTTTTTATTAGTAAATTAAATCTACCTGTGTATAATCTTGGTTCTTTGTTTTTTTTTTTTGGAGAACTCCCCATTAACGGGAAGGAAAAACCTCCAGCAGAACCGGGCTCAGTATGAACGGTCATCTGCCTCGACCGACTGGGGGTTACAGAAGACAGAGCAGAGACACAACAAGACAGACAAAAGGCACAGAAGCACACATTGATCTAGTAATCTGTTCTACATTAGATGGTAATAGCGGGTGATCTGTCTTTCCTGGATGATGTCACAGTCAACAGAACATCAGACCAGGTGTACCTACTATGAAGAAAAAAGAGAGAGCAAAAAGTTAAAAGCTGAAATGACAACAGTCATTTCAATCTAATGCAGTGCAAAACTGGAGAACAGTAGAAATCAGTAGAGTGAGAGAAATAGGCCCTGATGTCCTTCAGTAGCCTAAGCTTATAACAGCATAACTATAGAGGTAGCTCAGGGTAACACGATTTGATTTTACAGAAAGCCAGTGAATGGAAGCTAAAATTGAAGAAATATGATCCCTCTTGTTGATTTTCATCAGAACTCTTGCTACAGCATTTTGGATCAGCTGAAGACTTTGAAGTGCATTTTGTGGGCTTCCTGATAGTAAAGAATTACAATAGTCCAGCCTTGAAGTAACAAATGCATGGACCAGTTTTTCAGCATCACTCCTGGACAGAATGTTTCTAATTTTGGCGATATTCCGGAGGTGAAAAAAGGAAACTCTGGAAATCTGTTTAATATGGGATTTAAATGACATGTCTTGGTCAAAAATAACACCAAGATTTTTTACGTTATTACCAGAGGCCAAGTTAATGCCACCCAGATTAAATGATTGGTTAAGAAGTTTATTTTTTGAGGACTCTGGCCCAAAGATTACAACTTCGGTCTTGTCAGAATTTAGATGCAGGAAATTTAAAGTCATTCAGCTTTTGATGTCATCAAGACATGACTGCAGTCGAAGTAATTGATTGGATTCATCAGGATTTATGGATAAATATAGCTGAGTATCATCAGCATAACAGTGGAAATTAATCCCATGCTGTCTGATAATTTTGCCGATCGGAAGCATATATATAGTAAATAGAATTGGTCCAAGGACTGAACCCTGTGGTACTCCACAGGTGACCCTAGAGTTTCAGGAAGATTTATTATTAACATGGACAAACTGGAATGTGTCCAACAGATAAGATTTAAACCAGCCTAATGCTTTCCCCTTAATCCCTACAGTATGTTCAAGTCTTTGTAGGAGAATATTGTGATCAACTGTATCAAATGCAGCACTGAGATCTAACAGGACAAGTACAGACACAAGTCCATTATCTGAGGCCATGAGAATATCATTAGTGACCTTCACCAGAGCTGTTTCAGTGCTATGATGAGCTCTGAAGCCTGACTGAAACTCCTCAAGTAGGCCATTGCTTTGTAAATGTTCACAAAGTTGATTAGCAACTACTTTCTCATGAACTTTAGATAAGAAAAGAAGATTAGATATAGGTATGTAGTTTACTAACTCATCTTGATCAAGAGAAGGTTTCTTAAGTAAAGGTTTAATAACAGCTACTTTAAAAACCTGTGGTACATATCAATTTACTAAGGATAGATTAATCATGTCTAAAATAGTGCCACTGATCAAAGGGAATATGTCCTTAAACAACTTGGTTGGGATTGGGTCTAACATACAGGTAGAAGGTTTAGATGAAGCTAAAATTTTAGATGGCTCAGAAAGCTCTACTGCTTCTAAACAGTTCGAACACTGCGCAGGTTCTAAAGATTCCTCCAATGCTGCCTCACTTACTGAGGACGTGGTAATCATGTTTGGGAGGATGCCAATTATTTTATTTTTAATGGCATAAATTTTATTTATGAAGAATCCCATAAAATCGTTACTACTGAGAGCTAAGGGAATGGATCGCTCAACAGAGCTGTGGCTCTGGGTAAGTTTGGCAACTGTACTAAAGAGAAATCTAGGATTATTTTTATTCTCTTCAATTAATGATGAAAAATATGCTGCTCTAACTCTGTGAAGGGTCTTGTTATACAACAATAGACTGTCCCTCCAGATTAAGTAGGATTCCTCTTGGTGTGGAGAGCGCCATTTTCTCTCCAATTTCCTAACATTGTGCTTCAAGGAGCGCAGTTCTGAATTAAACCAGGGAGCCAGCTTCCTGTGAATAATCACCTTCTTTTTCAAGGGAGCTACATAATCTAATGCAGAACGCAATGAGGAACTCACATTGTTAGAAAAGGTATCGATTTGTGAATGGGAAGAAACAGCATTGCTGCCATCTACAGGGCATTTCTGCAATACTGAGGTTATTAAAAAGGGGACAGACTCTTTAAGTTTTGATATAGCAGTATCCAATAAAGATAAGATAGTCTTTATTGATCTCACAATAGAGAAATTCACTCGTCACATCGGCTCATACAAGAAGGTGCAGAGTAGGGAAGGTGCATTCAGTTATATACAGTGAATCTTCATATATACAATGGATCAAAAATAATGTCTTATTTACATTCATAGTGGTCTATATATATATAAACATTATATATATATATATATATATATATATATATATATATATATATATATATATATATATATATATATATATATATATATATATATATATATATATATATATATATATATATATATATATATATATATATATATACGCCTACATACATACGTACCTACGCGTATATATGTGCATATACATTGTATACATTTGTACATACATACATGTGTACTGACATATGTTCAGGTGTTGATAGCAGCAGAAGTCACTACATCAGGATTATTGCACGGGTTGTAGTACAGTGTATTAATTAGATTATTGTACATTAGTTATTGCATATTACTTATTACAGTTATGGTCACAGTTACAGTGCAGCATTGTAAGATCTGATAGCAGCAGGAATGAATGACTTGCGGTAGCGCTCCTTTTTACAGGCAGGATGTCTAAGTCTGGCACTAAAGGAGCTGCTCAGCTCCTCTACAGTCTGGTGCAGGGGGTGGAAGGTGTTGTCCATGATGGATGTGAACTTGGACAACACCCTCCTCTCAGCTACTTCCTCCACAGAGTCCAGAGTGCAACCCAGGATAGAAGTGGCCTTCCTCACCAACTTGTTCAGCCTCTTTCTGTCCCTCTCTGTGCTGCCAGGAGCCCAGCAGACGACTGCGTAGAGGAGGGCTGAGGCCACCACAGAGTCATAAAAAGTTTTTAGCAGAGGCTGGCTCACTCCAAAGGACCCCAGCCTCCTCAGGAGGTGAAGCCGGCTCTGGCCCTTCTTATACAGGGCGTCGGTGTTGTGAGTCCAGTCCAGTTTATTGTTGACGTGAACACCCAGGTATTTGAAACTCTACTAAAGAGAGTTTAGTAGAGAGTTTCTACTCTCTCTACAGATCTACTATAATGGAACCCTCTTTTGGGGGTGGAGAACTCAGTTAGATTAAACTCAAATGTTATTAAAAATGATCAGACAGGACAGGGTTGTGAGAGAATACTGTTAATTCTTCACAATCAATGCCATATGTCAAAACAAGGTCTAAAGTATGGAGCCGAGAGTGTGTCGGTTTATGCACATTTTGAGCAAAACCAATTGAATCTAGGATAGTTTTAAAGGCTACACCAAGGTTATCACATTCAGTGTCAACATGGATGTTAAAATCACCCACTATATTAACCTTACCAGTATTTAACACCAAATCAGATAAGAAATCTGACAACTGATCCAAAAACTGAGTGTAAGGGCCTGGAGGACGATACAAAACAACAAACAGAAGAGGTTTTATTGCTTTGCAGTTTGGATGAGGGAAGCTGAGGGTTAAATGTTCAAAAGAACTGTAATTATTAGTTGGCCTGGGACTAATTAATAAATCAGACTGAAAGATAGTTGCCACTCCTCCTCCTCTTCCCACAGATCTGGGAATGTGGAAATTTGAATAACTGGAGGGGGTTGACATTTATACTAACGTAGTCCTCTTGTAGCCAGGTTTCTGTGAGACAAAACAAGTCAATCTGATTATCAGAAATCAATTCATTAACTAACAAAGTCTGTGGAGGGAGAGACCTTATATTTAATAGACCACATTTAATTCTTTTATTTTTTGGTTCAAAGTGATCCGTATGGATTTGTATTAGATTTTTATGATTTGTTCCTTTTTAGATCAGTTTTTGATCTGTTAAGTTTTGGCCGTGGGAAAGACACCATCTCAATGGGGTAATGGGTGGGTAACAGTACAGAAACTGCAGAGAGGTGTGTTAAACTACGGCTCTGGTTCCTGGTCTGGACCCTGGGTTGTCAGCATTTTGGAGAACTAATAAATCCGGCCAGATTCCTAGAAAGAAGAGCTGCACCATCCAAAGTGGGATGAATGCCATCTCTCCTGATCAGACCAGGTTTTCCCCAGAAAGTTTGCCAGTTATCAATATAGCCCACGTCGTTTGCTGGACACCACCTAGACAACCAGCGGTTGAATGACGACATGCGTCATCACTGGTCAGATCAGGCAGGGGACCAGAGAAAATTACAGAGTCCGACATAGTTTTAGCAAACTCACACACCGAAGCAACACCAACTTTGGTGACCTCTGATCGGCGTGACCGGGTGTCATTACCGCCAGCGTGAATAACAATTTGGCTGTATTTACGCTTATCCTTAGCCAGTAGTTTTAGGTAGGATTCTATGTCGCCCGTTCTGGCCCCTGGTAGGCATTTAACTATGGTCCCTGGTTTCTTTAGTGCCACATTTCTTATTATGGAGCTGCCAATAATTAAGGTAGGCTCCTCAGCGAGACTGTCGCTGAGAGGGGAAAATTTATTAGAAACGCAGACGGGTTGGTAGTGATCTGGGGTCTGTAATCTAGAGCTATGCTTCCTACGAACTGTCACCCAGCCAGCCTGGTTACCCGGCTGGTTGGGTGCTACTGCTTTAGGTTCGCTAGGTGAAGTTGCTCTATGCGGCTCCGCGCTAGCAAAGGAGTGGCTATCAGCTGGTTTTTCAACAGCACGGAGCCGGGTCTCCAATTCTGACACCCTCGCCTCCAAAGCTACAAAAACACTACATTTATTACATGTACCATTATCACTAAAGGAGGCAGAGGAATAACTGAACATCTGACACAGAGAGCAGCAGATAGGAGACTTAGTCAGAGACGGAGAAGCCATTATGAGGCTAAGGCTTGGCTAACGCTAGGCTAACGCTAGGCTAGCGCCCTGCTATCACACCAAATAACAAACCGTGTGAAACACGAGGAGTTCCCAAACGTGACGAGCAGCCACAGAAAATGTTT
Source organism: Fundulus heteroclitus (assembly GCF_011125445.2). Taxonomy (NCBI): domain Eukaryota; kingdom Metazoa; phylum Chordata; class Actinopteri; order Cyprinodontiformes; family Fundulidae; genus Fundulus; species Fundulus heteroclitus. Next base: position 825,043 of record NW_023396868.1, on the reverse strand, counting down.
TAAAAGTGCTTATGTTTGGAAACAGATGTTACAGCAAAGAGGTTTAAAAATAAAAAGCGAGAGAGCCTGGAGCAAAAATCCGTCGTTTACACAGGAAGTGTGTAAACGACGTGACACAATACGCCTTACCGCAAACAGGAAGTCAGCCAATCCACAGAGCTTCAGTCTGTGGATTCAGTATCCACAGACTGAAGTTACTTACTTATCCACATTACTGGTGGATAAGTAAGCAAAAACACTAGACAAGATGTTTTTGTATTGTTGGGTAGCGTAGAGTTGGCTTTCCGTGAGTTGGATTTGGTTAAAAGGCTGGATTTTTCCGGAGCAGTCCGTTGCTGCGTCTACCCTGCCCTCATGGCAAACCGGAAGTCCGGCAAACAAAAGACACAAATATCTCTCCAGACGTGGGTGTTCGTAATTCTGACTGAAAAATAAGTGTGTATACGCTGTATACCCACGAACACCCTGGACTACACTGTCCGTCTTTATGTGAGATCGTAAAGCATTGACACCCATTGTGCAAAGCTTAATTGTTTTTTACAAACACAGCAAAATCCTTTGTCATCTTTATCGTCAACAGGCTGCAGCCATGTCCCGAATTCCTCGTTTTCCATCCACTTTTGTTGAAATTTGCATTTTCCCATTCTCTAGCTCTTTCTCCGCTTCAAGCTCCTTTTCCGAACATTGTAAAAACTTACAGCTTTACGATTAACCGGAAGCAGTTCAGCGTGTTTGGTTCCACACAAACACGCGGAATCAGTTAGATCTGATATATCTGACGAAACTGGTTTTATGAATGGATTTTTTTTGGGGGGAAAAAGAAGGCATTTTTAATGCCACAGATAATCATATCTAATGACTTTTAATGCCAATTAAGGCCTTAATTAAAAAAAAATTATTTAATGATTTTTAATGCCCCGCAGAAACCCTGTAAATGCTAGAAATGTTGGGAACTATGTGGTCAGATGTTTTCATTTCATTGTTCTCCAGTTCTGAATCCCTCTGTAAGACTCAGCATGTGCTCCTTCAACAGGTGTTTGATAAGGAGAACTTCTGACATCCTGTCAAAATACCTTCCTGTGAAAATTGAGCAAGTTGTGTGCTGCAGGTAAGATGACTTGATTTGTATTAAACTGGAAGCCAAAGTTTTTTTTATTGGAATTGTTTGTTTTAAAAACAGCTTGTAAATACGTTTAAGGATAAGGTTTGTTGTGCAATTAAATGGCATTAAAGTCATTCAGTACTTAATAAGATTACTCTCGGTATGTCAGGTATTGTTCTGTGACATCAGCCCAATTTGGCTTTGATATTGGGACAGTAAGTAATGAGGGATTCTGGCTCTAGCATTCTCTAACAGCAAACTCTGCACACATATGGCATAAATAAGTGACAACTTCTCTTCTAATATAAGAATTTCTTAACAGAAATAATTCAACTTCAGCTCAAACATTTGAATGAAACCTTCTTGCTCTCATTTTATTTGTTTTTTATGTGTAGAATCTATCTAACCTGATTAGGGTTTAATATTTTTCCCGAAAATGAGATGTATCAAATCCCGGGAAAAGACGACACATTTCCCGGGAATCCCGGGAAATAGCTGTTTTAGTAGTTGTTGTTTTTAGCCCAAGTAATGTATGATATCACTCAAATATGCATTCCCAAATCGCAAACTGACGTTTTTATATTATTTGTATCATTATTAGGCCAAAAGAACACAGTTTATGTCCATCTACAAAGTTTGCAATTATCATTTCTGCTGCGTGCGTGATAGGCCTAGGCTATCTGTCGCAGCACTATGAAATGCCAAGTGGATTGTCTAGGCAACCCTTATAAAACCAATATATTACAGAACTCCATTATAAAAACTGATAAAATCTCCTAAATTAAACCATGGAATGATTCCTAAACTATTCTGATAAACGAAATCCATGATGTGGCTATTGAGATTTGTTAATGGCTGCAAACGGGAATAATCACTCGAAGTTAATCAAATGTTTCTTTATTAAGGCAGGACAGGCATATTTATCTTTTAAATATCACAAAGTTCAAATAAATTAAATAAAACGACCCACAGAAATGTGCAACTGTGCACAACAAAAAAGACAGGGCTATAGGCCTATAAGCTATAGGCTAAAACTGAGTAGAAACAGTAATAATAATAATAAAAAAGCCTAAACACTCTGCCGCAATATCAACGTTGCATTTGAAAGCATTTCATTTCTTTATTTTATGAAAATGTGCTTTTAAGAAGCAGAGCGCGTCCACCGACTCTGCGCTCAGGCGGTTTCGGATTTTGTTTACAAATTGGACGCAGATAGAGAATGCTCTCTCCGCCTCCACAGATGTAGCCTGAATAGTGCTGAGTGATTCAAATAACTGTTGCAGGTGGGGTGGCCTCCTGTTGGTGGCTTCGAAGAGGGAAAACTCTTTGGTTAGAATTTTCATTAAATCGCCATCTTTCATTTCCTCTGAGGCTAGCTTGGTGGTCATTGAAATGGCCTGTTGCAGATCTAACGCTAGGTCCCCTTCATTCTGAGTTGAGACCTCTTCAGTCGGATTCGGGGCTTCCCCTTGCGCACTCGATGATGTTCCATCTACTGTCTCTGAAGACGCACCATCGCTCTGTTGCTCTCTCTCCTCATCATGGCAGTGGCTGGCAAAAAGATGCTCCGCAAGTCCCTTAGCGGTCCTCACCAGCATCTGTCTTGATGGCATGGCGAAGATTTCAGTGGGCCTTGGTGCTTGTGCGACTAAAGCACCAGGATCCAGAAGGTACCTTACAAAAATATTGTTATTAAAATTAGCATATTGACAATCACAATTTAATTAATAATTAAGGCTACATTCCGTAGAAGGCCTACCTGTACCTGTTCTTTTGTCTTCGCTGGGTGAACCTGGTCTCAATTGCATCTCTCATATCTTGGCTCAGTGGAGTCTCCTGCTTACTCAGCTGATCCATCATGAAAATAAAAATTCCATCTGCCTTAATGAGAGTGGTGTCTCGCTTACAAAGAGATTTGACTCCCATCCTCACCGGTTTCAAGCAGGAGCTCAGTTATTTTATAAGGGTGTGCTGCTCGTTGGTAATTATTAATGCAGGATTTATATCAATGAGGGTCTTGGACACTGGTCTATGGAGTACAATGTAGCGATCCAACATATCAGCCAGGCTGTTCCAGCGGGTACGGCAATCCAAAATGAGCACTAACTCTTTCCCATGATCTCGTTTGGTGCATTCTCTCAGCTTGTCATTACTGACAGGTGACTTGTGGAAATACCTGGCAATTTTTCGGATTCGCTCCACGCTCTTGTACATTTCTTCTCTCACCCTGACTGCCCGATAGCCACCATCCTCAACACACTCGGCAGAATCTTCGTCAGACTCCGGGAAACTATCCTCCTCTTCCTCGCTCTCCATCACTCTCTCAGGGACGTCAGCCAGCTCTTCTCGGTGACCACGGCGATAGAGCAGATCTGTAACGGCCAGGTGAACAGCATGCGCATAGCACAGCTGTGGTTCGGGAAGCACCAGTGTGCCAAACTACACCATCACTGATGCTCCATCAATAGTGCAGCACACAATATTTTCCTCCATGTCAAGCTTGAATCTTTGAAGCTGAGAGTCAACCAACTCTTTCACTTTCTTAGCTGGCATTGCTCCATTAATCTTAACAACAACTAGATTCCAGTATGTGTGTGCACCATGCACGTTTATGCTCATGAATCTTTTATGTTGTGAAGAAGTATATTTGTCGATGGTCAAAGAAAAATGCATCCCTCGCTTCACCATGTCTTGGAATATATCGGCCAGTTTGTTTTTTGTTCATTAGCAAAACCTCTAACCTGTTGGGAGACTTCAGAGGGATTCTTGGGAAGAATATTTCCATCTCTCTTAAGTGCTGATCTGAGATAGTCGCATTTTGCCATACTATTAAACGTAAATCCATCAAATGCTGCCATCTCCGGTAGTATTTCACCAAGCGACTTGCTAGCTTTGCTAAAGTAGCCATCTAGCGTTTTCAGACGTTTTGTTGATGGGCTTTCTTCAGGAACTTTACTATGCTGAGATTCTAAATGTCTGCGCAATCCACTTGTCGACCCCCCAGAACACCTGACAATCCGGTCACACAACATGCACTTTGCGTTTTCATTTTCAACCTTTTTAAAATGCTCCCATACAAAGCTGGCAGTAGACATCCTTAGGCGGTAGGCTACTGAATGCAACGTTACCGTAAGACAACAATAGATGCGCACTCCAATAGGAGCGCACTGGATTTTTTTTTCCTTTCATTTCCCGTTTCCTGTCATAACATTTCCCGGGAATCGGAAAATAGTTTTGATCGGATTTCTCGGGAATCCCGTCTCCCGGGATTAAACCCTAAACCTGATATCATCTTTGAATTATAGTATCTGGTTAATCAAGTGTCACTACGAAATGGTCAATGTCAATTGTAAATGTGGCAGATGGGGTTGAGCGTTACTGATCAACTTCAAAATGTTTCATGACAACTAATTTTGGGGGGCTATTTTTTAAAAATAAATGTGGTTGTTATGACAACATGGTTGGGAAAGGGATCCTGTGTGTAGGTTACGTGGTTGAGTGATTGTACATTTTGTACATTTTGTGGGGAGCTTGTATGTGCTATGTTGTTTTCTCTGCTTCAGTGCAGTTACGCACTAATAGCATTGTTTTATTATGTGTATAATACTTCTATGCTTTCAACATGAGTTCAAGAGGTTGAGATTTGGGCGGGGTTTTTTTTGTGTGCCTGTATTTTACGTTGAATTTTGACTAGAAACTAAAGTCACATCTAGCAACAGAGTGTTGTGCCGTACCATAAACCAGGGTTTCTGCTGGGCATTAAAAGTCATTAATTTTTTTTTTTTTAACACAATAGGTGTCAATGCTTCACAATCTCACGTGAAGTCGGACAGTGTAGTCCAGGGTGTACGCGGGTATACGCCGTATACCCACTTATGTTTCAGTCAGTATTGCCTATATCAACTTCTGGAGTGTCTTTTGTTTGAGCGCGCAGTGAGACATGTATTCAGCGTTTAAACATCACGTGCATGCTCAAAACTCATAAACTCTTCTCACTATGCTCGTGCTCGGTTCTGTGACCTGCTACTTCCACGCTCAATACCAGCTGTGCGCGGCTCGCTGGATTCTGTCTGTGCGCTCGTGACTTCAGAAGCTGTCCAGCTCAACAGCCAATCACAGACAGATTCCTTTCCATCCAATCAGAGTAGGGCTTGCAAATACTGCATTCAGATGGATTAAATGAAAATGCTGCAGCTTTTGGCAGAAATTACTGAACATAACGGTGGGATTGAAGAAAAAACAACAACCAATAAACAGTTTAATATTTTAGCCTAAAATATTTAGTTTAAAATAATTCCTTGAGTTACTAAGTGAGGTGTGAAAAATCTTTTTGTCTCTTTTCTTTCCAGCTTCTGGGTGATGATGCAAAAATTTCTTGTGATCATAATCATCATTATTGTCATCATTATTTAAAGAGCACTTTAACATGAGGTAAAACAAAATAACATCTAATAAAATGACTCGAGTAAAGACTCAACAATTTACAACAACAACAATAATAATAATAAGCTGTTTAAATCCTTAAAAACAAATAGAAGTTCTTTAAACTAAACTCTTAGATAAACAGGCAACCAGTGAAGGGAGGCCAGGATCGGGTAATGTGCTTTATTTTATGTTTTTCCATTAAAAGGTGTGCAGCAGCATTTGAACCAGCTGCAGCCATTTGAATGAGGACTGACCAATTCAGAGATAAAGAGAATTACACTAATCCAGTCATGATGAAATTTTAAAATCGAGGGGCTAAACATTCATTGTCAGGGTGTCTAAATCAACAGGATCAACACTTCTTTGGGTGTTTCGACTGGTATATTTGACAATTCATGATTTGAAAAGACAAAGAGATTTGAGTTTTGATGTTCTCCTCATCATTAACTTTATCTCTTTCTATAGATTCTCTTTCTCATTCAATTTAGGACTTTTCATATGCCTTATCATCTAGGTCTATATTGAAAAACCTACAGTAACGTAATGAAATGTTGATTCTGGATGTAGTGTAGGAATTCCTTCAATATCAGTGTTTCCCGCAGGAATTTGCTTAGGCAAGGCGGTTAGTTGGGGGGAAGAGACGACGACAAGTTTTGCGCGCGGGGGGCGTATCCATGTGTTTTTTCCCTGCCATTCACTATATGCACGCGCGAAACCAACAACAAAAAAACGCATGTTAACGGCGTATTGTGTTAGTTTTTTTTATTTCTTTTTTTTCTTTTATCTTGGCCGCCTCGCCAAGATAGCGCTGCGGGAAACCCTGAATATAAACCAGAGAAAATGTTACATTACATGCATAAAATCTTTAAAAAAGAGACAACAGTATTTTTACACCTCACGTAGTAGCTCAAGGAAATATTTTAATCTAAATGTTTTAGGCTAAATATTTTAGGCTAAAATTAGTAAATCCTAGAAATGGATTTTGGGGTAAACTAAATAGAACAGTGTTACATGTGATTGTTTCTAAAACAGCATTTTTCTGAGCTGCGTCTAAAAGGGCAAACATTGAGAGTATACCCACTTCTCCAGGGACCACAACACCACTGCGGACAGCCACAGATCAGCTGCAAGGGGTAGACAACAATGTCAAGTTACTTTTCTGTAACCAACGCAGTCACGTCCGCATTAGCTACCGCAAACAGCACAGCAGCAGCTGGAGCAAGCTTTACTGCCACTAACGTAGGGAAATCAGACAGTCTTTGAACAACATTTGGATCCAATGCAACACTGCATGCGGAGGTGCTCTGTTGTCTGAACACAGCCATCAAGTACTCTATCTATCTATCTGTCTGTCTGTCTGTCTGTCTGTCTGTCTGTCTGTCTGTCTGTCTGTCTGTCTGTCTGTCTGTCTGTCTGTCGATGGCATTAAAATTATTATTACGAGCATTAAAAAGCATTAAACTAGGGTTACTTTTTCCTTTATAAACCCTGAGGTAGATCATCAGAGTGCTTTTAAGACATTTCAGGTTGTTTGTGGAGGTTGGACCAATCTGAGTGTCTATTTCTTTCTCTGGCTCCAGGCTGAAAATCCTCAGGATTCTGTTGTGGATGTTGTGCATAACTTCATTGCAATTTTATTTCCATAACTTTTGTTATGATGGTTGTGTTATTGTAACTGCAACTGCAAGTTCTTTTTTCTCTTTTTTATGTGTGTTCTGGTCATTTGAGCATGATTAAACATGTCGCCTTTATTATGGCTATAAAAAAAGCTTCTTGCATTTATTTACCTATTTTGAAGATTGGGGGTTGGGACACAGAAGGGGGTGTGTGGCTAAAAATGTTTGAGAACCGCTACTCTAACAAATTTCCAGCCTGAGACATTACAGGCCCCATACCAGACAGCTATACAGCTGGTCAGTAAGCTCTCTATTGTCCCTCTGTAAAATGTGGTGAGGTTGTGAAGGGAGTTGTTTGCTCTTCTCATCCGACACAGGGAGTGCAGATGCTGCCATGCTCTTTTCCCAAGAGCAGAGGCTTAAAACTGCTGTCTCACTGCACTGCGGAATCATTGATGAGGGGTGTGCCTTGGCTGATTCTTCCTGAAGTCAACTACGATCTCTTATGTTGAAATTTAGGATCAGATTGTTTTTGTTACACTAGTCCACCAGGTTTTTCACCTCCTCCCTGTAGTTCAGTTTGTTGGTTTTCTTGATGAGACGCACCAATGTTGTGTTGTCCGCATGCTCAATGAAATGGTTTGTACTGAACTTGGCACCGCAGTCCTGGGGGGAGCCGGTGCTGAGGGAGATGATGTTGGAGTTTTTTTTTGTTTTTTGTTTTTTTTGTGTGTGTTTTTTTTTTTTTTTAACTCAGAGTGGGGTATGTCTGTGAGGAAATCTAGTAGCCTGTTATTGTCTGTGTGAACAGAAATGAGTAAAACTGCCAGGTTTTGGCTAAAAGGGCATGAGGTTCAAGTTTTTTTTTTTTATTTGTGTGTTTATTTTGAACAACATGGTGTACAAAATTGATACATATTCTCTTTTTTTCTTACTTTCTTTGAATTACACATTTGGATTCTGCCTATTACTTTAAACCCAGATTTGATAATGGTATGGATAATGATGGGCTTTACTGTAACATGTTTGTGATTGTTAGAACATCCCTTGATCTATGTTAGTATTTTTTTATATTTTTTGTTAGTATTTAATATGTTCGAAAGATTCTGCTAAACGCCACCTTTATTCACGTGCACAGGCTAACTCCTCTGCAGATAGAACTCTACAAGCATTTTCTGAAGCAGGCCAAACCCACAGAGACTTTACAAGAAGGCAGAATCAGTATTCCCTCACTGTCTTCCATCACATCACTCAAGAAGCTGTGCAACCGTAAGTGCAGCAATTTGACCTTGCATATTCTAAGAAAACATAACATTTAGTGTTTAATTTAAAGGAGACTATAAAACAGCAATTGCTATTATAAACTGAATTTGACTACATGGATTTATAACTATGATTTTATAACAAATATGACTTGTTATATAGCCTGAATGTAGCTTTCCTATTGTGTAAATTATACACAGTGGTATGGATGCTGTTGTAGCAGGTTTGCTTGATCGCATGGTAAACACACTGATTGCTGTCCTTTGTACCAGACCCAGCTCTCATTTATGACAAGTGTTTGGAAGAAGAGGAGGGCTTTGAGGGGGCATTGGATCTTTTTCCTCCTGGCTACTGTGCTAAAACTGTAGAACCTCAGCTGTCTGGTAAGGAAACCTTTCAGTGTCTTCAGAGATCTAAAAACATCAAGACATATTGAATGAGGAATTATGACCTGGTCTGGGTTTTACAACAGAAAACCTTATTTATGTTTCAACCTTTCTGTCCATTATTGGGCAGAAAGAAGAAATACATGCACTGAAATCTCTTTCTATTGGTATATTACCAAAAACGACTCAGCATAACCTCAGGTTTTGTTCAGCCCATTGGAGAGACCGTTTTTTTTTATGTGACACTCATACACAAGTTACACAACATCAGAACATTCTTGCTCTCTCAATGAATGAGATATAAACGGAATCTAAAACATGGTTTACATTTTGATAAATCAATCTTAATGGTATGAAATATTCTGACAAACATTTGTTTTAACGGGTCCTGTATTAGGTGCCGTTTTTTCTTGCAGTTTTACAGAGATGTTACCCAGAAATCATAAAAGTTTCCTTTTGGTCACTTTGCCCAAAAGGAAACACAAGCTGACCGTTTTCGCCCTCCCTACTCCATTCCTCCCTCACGGATTGTTTTTTGCCGCAAAAACTCGAAAAATACTGCTCCCGAAACAATCGGAAGTGGGTGGAGCCGTGCGGGGCGCGGCAATTTGAGCCAGTGGAAAAAAGGCCACCAAAAAAGGAAAGGTGAGAGGGTAAAAAACATAACTCAAACTTTATCCTATAACAGGATACAGTTTGAGATATCAAAAAACCTCTTGCACAAAAAGCACAAATAATACGGGACACATATAGCAGAAGGATAACATAGTAGATTAGTCTACAATGTCTACAGGAGGGCGTGGTAGAAGTCCCCTGTGATCAGTAGGAGGGCGCGGGGGTGCTCTGTCTGCAGTTTCTTTACCGCGCTGTGAATCTGCTCACACGCAGCCGCGGAGGGGGGTATATAAGCACAGAGCAAGATCACGTGGCCAAACTCACTGCCAGGTTTTCAACATATCTGCTGCTTCACGTGCGCATGCGCAGCACGTGAGCACGCTGCGTTACACCACCTCTCATTCACAAACACCGCCAGCCCCCCACTCTCTTTTTTCCGCTCTCTGCGGAAAGTTCCGTCTGCGCGGATGAGTCCAAAGCCGTCCCATGAGTTTGCCGAGTCCGCCACAGTCTCACCCAGCCACGTTTCCGCGAAGCACACAACACCAACGTCCCTGCACCTCCCCTGTAAACGGGCCAGCGCCGCCAGCTCCTCAGTCCTGGGGGGGAGAGATCCCATGCCACCCGTGACAACCCATGGTAGACAACTCCTCGTCCGCTCCGTCCTGCCGCACCTGCAGCCTCCCCACTTCATCCGCACTCCAGCAGGCACCACAGGTTTCCCAGCATGTCGATGAGCAGGGCCGCAGCGCACAGAGTCCCGCAGTCCAAGTAGCAGAGCCCGCGCGCAAACAATGGGCTCGGAGCCGCGGACAAAGGGGTCTCCCCCCACCGCTTCAAAGAGTGCCAAAAGCAGCAAAACACACAGCACTAGAGTCTCAAAAGCACGCCTCCTTGGTGCACACAATCCCAGAGTGCCAGACACAGCACTCACCAACATCAAAACACCACAAAGAAGAGAAAGCAGAGAAATAAAAAACACAGCCGAGGCGCCCGGCAGCCGTCCGCGCAGCGCCATCTTGAAAAGAAAAATAATAATAATAATATCCTTCAATCAGTTTTGCTCAAAATGTGCATAAACCGACATACTCTTGCCTTCATTACTTTGGACCTTGTGCTGACATTATTGGCATTGCAGTGTTTCCCGCAGGAATTTGCTTAGGCGAGGCGGTGAGTTGGCGGCCGGCGGAGCGGGGGGCGTCTGCATCGACGCCGTCGGTGAAGTCGCTTCTCGCTTCAAAGTATCCATGTATTTTTTCCTGTTTTTTCCCTGCCATTCACTATATGCACGCGAGACAGCAACAACAAAAAAACGCATGTTAAAGTCAAATAAACATGCAAGCATATCAAGTTAGTTTTTTTTGTTTGTTTTTTAAGTTGGCGAGGCGGCCGCCTCGCCAACTTAGTGCTGCGGGAAACACTGCATTGATTACGAAACATTAACAGTATTTCCGCAATACCCTGTCCTATCTGACAATTTTGTCCCCCTTTTAATTTACTTAGTATCACAGAAATGCCCAGCAGATGGCAGTAATGTTGTTTTATTCGCTTTTGTTTAATGTGTCACTTGCTTGTTGTGCTTTGCATTAGACACCTTAGCCCGCTTCAAAAAGAAAGTAAGTATTCACAGGAAGCTGGATCCCTGGTTTAATTTAGAGCTGTGTTCTTTGTAGCACAGAAATTTGAGAAAAAATAGAGCCCCTTTAACAGGGAGGAAAACCAGGCTCGTGTGAACGGTCAGCTGACTCGACCGACTGGGGCTTAGAGAAGACAGAGCAGAGGCACGAAAGCACCCATTGGTCCAGCAATCCTTTCTATGTCATATAGTATCAGAGGATGATCTGCCTCCCCTGGATGATGTCACAGCTAACAAAACACCAGACCAGATGTACCAACTATGATGAGAAAGGCCATGTCGTTTTCAGGACGCCACCTAGACAACCAGCAGTTGAATGATGGCATGCTGCTAAACATGTCAGCACTGGTCAGATCAGGCAGGGGACCAGAGTCCAACATTGTTTTAGTAAACTTAAACACCGAAGCAACACGAACTGTAGTGACCTCCGATTGGTGTAACCACATGTCATTGTGAATAACAATCGGACTGCTTATCCTTAGTTAGCAGTTTCAGGTAGGATTTGATGTTGCCCGTTCTGGCCCCTGGCAGGCATTTGACTATGGGCTATTGACCTCTTACCACACTGAGAAAAATAAATCGTGTGAAACATGAGGTGTTCCCAAATGTGTTTTTAAAGGTGCTTATGTGTAAGAAACAGAGAGATGTCACAGCAAAGAGATTTAAGATAAAATCGAGAGTCTGAAACACCAAACCACAATCCACACCACAGCAACAGAAAACAGGAAGTGACGCAATACACCTTACCGCAATCCAATAATATAAATATTCACTTTTTTACTAAGATTTCCATGAAGAGAAGCATTGAGCCTCATTTAATTTTTGATTCCCTGGTTAGAGTGGTTAGAGAGCTGGCACTTGCATTCCAGAGAGGATGCAAAGTTCTGGGTTTGAATCCACAAACTGTCACTCTGAGCAACATCCTTAGCCCCAGAACGCTTCACGGGCACCACACAGTGGCAGTTCGCTGCTCCCTAAAGGTACGTTTACACCGGACGACAGATTTCCATAACTTCCCTATGTACCGGTGCAATACGGGAGCGATGTGACGCAAAGCAAGGCCACAGACATGTTTTTAACAATACAAAAGGCATGATTTTGGGGATTAAAGCGAAGCCTGAGCAACATGACACCTGCAATGGATGTGAAGCGACAGTGGCTGGAGTTGAAAAATCTGAAATATTGTGTCTTATCGCGTTGCGTCGCAACAACTAATCAGGGACTGGGTGTAGCTGTGGGTTGAAAGACTGCAGCAGAGATGACGCTGTTTTTATTCAACATGGAACGCAAGCTAATTGTGGAGGTCTGCAGTCGGCATAGTTGTATGACTCACCCAATTATTACTACTGAGACCAGTAGTAATAGACAAGTCCAGAAAGCACTAAGCCTGTGGAAGAGTGAGTGAGGAGACTGGAGTGGCAGGTAAAACGTTAAAATGAAAAACTTTTTTAATCAATGTCTTTTTATTGAGTTTTCTTTTCCTGTTGAACATACAGTTGTAAATACAAAGAAATATTTATCCAACATAGACAGACATAAAATAATAAACAGAAAATTAATCCCTACAAAGTAATCCCATTTAGCCCTCCCAGGTCACTACCAAGTAGGTCTACGCACTACGTTCCTATCCCTGACAGAGATGAAACACGTTTTATTAAGATTACTTAACTTTTTTATCCGGAGCATCATTGTAAGTTTTGGAATGAGTCAAGAAAGGGCCCCCATGGTTCTTCAAATTTGCCAGTTGAATGTTGAAGAGAGCATCTAATTCTCTCCAGTTTCAAACATGACATAAGGTCACATAACCACTGCTTGTGAGTTGGAGGAGCTGCACCCTTCCACCTGGTCAAAACTGTGCGCCTCGCCAACAATGAGCAAAACGCCAGTGCCTGTCGTTTAGAGGCCGGTAGAGGTGACCCATCACAATTGAAACCAAACAAAGCCAAGAGAGACCCAGGTGTTACCACCACTTCGGCCAAACCAGACATCGTATGGAAAACATCTGTCCAGAACTGACCAAGAGTGGGCCAGGACCAGTACATATGGACCAGTGTGGCTACGGCAGTTTTGCATTTAACGCAGTATGGAGTGACCTCTGGATAGAAACGGGATAGTTTCTTTTGGAGAGATGGGTTCTGTGTACTATTTTAAACTGGATGAGACAGTGGCGTGCGCACAGAGATGTTGTATTCACCAGTTTAAGTATAGAGTCCCATGTCTCATCTAGTATGGTCATATTCAAATCTTCTTCCCATGACGCTTTAAGTTTAAGTGTGGAGGTCTCTTTCATAGTCAACATTTTATTATAAAGCCATGAAACCAGCCCTTTACGAGTTGGATTCAATAATAGGATGGTTTCCAACAGTGTGCGCTCTGGCAGATAGACTGAGCCTGACAAGTGAGACTGAATAATGTTTCTGGTTTGTAAAAATCTAAAAAAAAAATGGGGTTTAGGTAAACCATATTTATTGCTGAGATCCTCAAAGGATGCCATATTCTTTTCTATGAGACGAGTTTAAAGAATTTCCTAAACTGGCCCCATATTTTCAGCGAGTGTTTCACTACTGTGTTTAAAATGGAGTTAGATAAAGAAAGTGAGAGTGGAGAACAAAGCATGGCCGGGATGGACAAATTATTATGGCTGCATAGCTCCATAGCCACCCAGTCAGGACAGCCATCCTGGTTATGATAGAAATACCAGAACACTAGGCATCTGATATTGCCGGCCCAGTAATGGAACCGAAAATTAGGGAAGGCAAACACCCCCTTGTTGTTCAGGTTTTTGGAGTTGTAATTTATTAAGCCTTGGGCGTTTACCTTGCCAGGTGAAAGAGGAAAAAGTTGAGTCTAGCTCATTAAAAAAAGTATTAGGAAAAAAAATAGTTAACGCCTGAAAAGGGTATAAAAATTTGGGTAGGATATTAATTTTAACTGAGTTGCTACGTCCCACAAGGGACATGGAAAGGGGTGTCCATTTTGTGAGGGATCCCTTCACTTAGTTCAATAGCTGAGTCAAATTTTCATTGAACAGATTTTTATGTTTTTTTGTTACTGTGATACCGAGGTATGTCAATTTTTGTCTTTCAATTATGAACGGCAGATTAGCAAAGTCTGACATTTTAGCTTTATTACCTATGGGGAAAAGCTCACTCTTGGTAAGGTTCAGCTTATATCCGGAAATCTGACCAAATTGAGAGCAAAACGCAATGAGGTTGATGGTTTGGAAATGATAAGTAGAAGGTCATCTGCGTAAAGTGACACTGTGTTCCATGTCGATCCTCCAAATGCCGGATACCTCTTTACTGGTTTTGAGTGCAATGGCAAGGGGCTCTATGGCAAGATCGAAAAGCAGGGGGCTAAGAGGGCATCCCTGACGAGTGCCTCTTTGTAATTTAAATGGTTTTGAGGTCTGAGAGTTAGTATGAACTGTGGCAGATGGTTGCTGGTATAATACTTTAATCCATGAAATTAAGTTTCCTTCAAAGCCAAATCTGCTGAGGACCCAAAATAGATAGTCAAACTCAACCCGGTCGAAGGCTTTTTCAGCGTCCAGAGAGACAACACACTCAGCCGAATCTGTGGCACCAGAATAAACAATATTAAGCAGTCCCCTTACATTAAAATATGAGTGCCGACCTTTAATGAAGCCTCTTTGGTCTTCTGAAATAATTGAAGGTAAAACCGTTTTAAGTCTACGGGCAAGAATCTTGGCAAAAATTTTGACATCAGTATTTAAGAGAGAGATAGGTCTGTATGAGGTGCATTCCACCGGATCTTTACCTTTTTTTGGAATAAGCGTAATACAAGCTTTATAAAATGAGTGAGGAAGGGATCCGTGTTAAAAACAATCAGTAAAGGTGGAGCTGAGCTGCACAGAGAGTAAGTCTGAGAATTGTTTGAAAAATTCTGCGGAGAGACCATCCGATCCTGGAGATTTGCCAGATTGCATTGAGGCTATTGCTAGGGAGACTTCTGCATGAGAAATGGGTTCATCCAGCTTATTCTTAAATTCTGGTGAAATTACAGGAATGTGAAGCTTAGCTAAAAAATCATCAGTCATGTTAGAGTTGGTGTGTGATTGTGAGCTGTAGAGCTCCTCATAAAAGTCCCTGAATGCATCATTAATTTGACTATGGTCTGCGATTATACTGCCATCTTGTTTTCGAATTCTGGAAATAGTTTGCCTTGCCCTAGAACCCTTGAGCATGGTTGCTAATAATTTATCAGATTTGTCGACATGCACATAAAATTTGAATTTGTCATGTAAAAGCAGGCGTTCAGCTGAGTGTGTTGTCAATAGGTCAAGCCTTGTTTTAAGTTCAACACGTCTTTTAAACAGTTCAGGACATTGATTCAAAGAATATTTTATGTCAACCTCTTTGATTTTCTGAGTTAGATTGTTCTGTTCATAGGTGGCTTGTTTTTAATTCTTGCTGAATAGGAAATGATCTGGCCCCTGATGTAGTCCTTAAAGGCATCCCATACCACAAGGCTGGAGGTCTCGTGGGAGGAGTTAGTTGCAAAAAAGAAACGTATCTCATCTTGAATAAACCTTACAAAGTTCTCATCTGACAGAGTTGAATTGAAACGCCATTGTCTGGTTCTTAGGGGAAGACGCGGAAGGGATAGTGACAAAGTAAGTGGGGCGTGGTCTGAAATAATTATGCTTTGGTAATGACAAGAACGTATCTGCTGCAGCCATTTAGCATCTGTAATAAAATAGTCGATTCTTGAATATGTTTTGTGCACATGCGAGAAGTAAGAGTATTCCCTCTTATCTGGGTTTAAAGCACGCCACACATCACATAGCCCATACTCTGATAAAAAAGCTTGTATAACTGATGCAGACTTGCTTATGACGTTGCTTTTAAGAGATGAGCGGTCCAAAACTGGGTCCAGCCAACAGTTGAAATCACCCCCTAGAACCAGTGAGTATTTATTGAGGTCAGGTAATGAAGAAAATAGTTGTTTAGAAAAGTTCTCATCTATGTTAGGAGCATACACATTAACCAGGGCAACCAGAGTGTCGTACAGCTTCCCACTCACTATTATGAACCTGCCATGTTTATCAGCCACCACATTATCCGCCTCAAATGGAGTATTCTGGCCGATCAGTATAGAGACCCCTCGTGCCTTAATCTGAAAATGGGAATGAAAACATTGTCCCCTCCAGCATGTCAGAAGACGACCCCCGTCCAAGCTCCTGATGTGAGTTTCCTGCAGAAACGCCGCATCTATATTAAATCGTTTGATATGGGAAAATACCTTTCTTCTCTTCACTGGGTGGTTTAAACCTTTAACATTCCAACTTAGAAAGTTCAAAAGCATACTCATAATTTCAAAGTTCGTGTGTTTTTTTTTTTTGGATAGGTACGATAGTAGTATGGCAGGCAGAGATTGGAACAAAAGAAGTACAGAACAATTACAGTATTCTGTGAGACCCCTGGCTGTGACCTTGGCCTCCCCCCTAACCCCCCCCCCCCCCCCCCCCCCCCCAAACATAAACAGCTGCCAAACAACAAAAAAGACAAAAAACAAAAACAGAAAAAAACACACAAATCAACGTGGCAGCAAGCTCTTCAAAACTAACATTGTCAAAGACCGAATCTTCCAGTAACTAACAACCTCAAAATAAGAAAAAGACGAACTATCTATAGCAAACTAACCACTACTCCTGGTGGGCATGAAATAGCTATTAATCCCCCACATTAATATAAATCTTGGAGACAAAATTTACTGGCCTCCATGGACACCACGGAAAAATAGTGATGTAACAGAATTTAAAGCATAATAAATAACATGGAAATAAACCCCAGACGACACTATTGAGACAGGGCATACAGGTATTAAAGAGCTGCTCTTCCATTCATAAAGACCAATATCAGCCAAAAAGAGGCCAAAATAAGTTAATTGGCAAGCAAAATATGTTAGCAGGCTGTACTGTATAAATATTTACAGTACCTTTAAACTCGGTCAGTCTGATCATAAGGCATTGTTATTGTTTCACCGTGTCCCGTCTACGGTGAAGCACCCTCGGTAGACCCAGTTCTTTTTACCCAGTCAGGCGACCCCCACTTAGTTATTATCTTGAGTGTAGGACGCATAAAACAGACAAGTATGCTTTTAGTCATATTTTATCTACGTAAAGACAGAGAAATAGTTACAGTGACACCAGCGCTGATGGGCTCCTGATCGGCAGGAAGCCTTGATTACTCATCACACAAACATTATATAGGGCTCTCGGGACACACCCATGCGAGGGCTGTACACATCCAAACTGTGACATCAGCAGGGAAACTGTGTCACCTCCGGGGTGGTATCTGATAGATATGTGCCAATCTTTTGGGTCAGTGCCATCTAAGTGTGCCATGCAGTTCTGGGATAAACGGCTCGTCCCACTTGACCTCGTTGATATCCTAACAGCATGGCCAATTAAAAGTTATCAAAACGGTGAGTTTTTGAGCCTGGTGAAGGGGGTTTAGCAGGGGTCAAAGTTTACCTACTCGCCATGAAACACAAATATATTTCATACACAAAAACTCACAGAGCCACAAAACTTTCAGTAGTTGATCACCATCAGGTCTCCTACAATATCCAATTGTCAAATGATGACATTACTTAGGCCACGCCCCCTGACAACAGGAAGTGTCATGTTTTGTTGTAAACGGTCGCTATGTTACCCCTTGAGCTAATCAACATGAAACTGTGTCCAGAGACAGAAGACATGTTGGTGTGTTGTGGATTCCAGGCCCTACTGGATTCGATGGAGCAGGGCGGCGTGGTGGCGTGGGGAAGTCATCTCAAACCATATATTTAATCTTTTGAAATTGACAGCAGTGATATTTGCTCAAACTTGTCCACCAGGTGACAGCAAGAGACCACAAATAAACCACAAAGCAAGTTCACTTGGTAAATAAGTAATACTAAGTCTTTGGTTTCTAAATATATTTAACCCTTTAAAGCCTGACCCATCAAAAAATAGTCAGACAATTCTATTTTTTTAGAATGTTGATGTTTATTAAGCCTGAAAACAAAATCCAATTTTTTTTTTGCCATATCCTTATTTTTATGATATTTTTGTGTCACATTTGATACGGTAGGCTTCTGTTAGAACTTTTGGCTCACAACAATATGACTTATATATAAAAAAACAAATCTTGCCCATAACATCTAGAAACTAAAGAACACTTCAGGCAGTTTTTCCTTTAGTTCTTTTTAACCTACAACTTTTTACAGCCATTTATTTTGCATCGTGGTAGACACCAAAATTGTGTCTGTCATTGTTTAGGCAAAGATGTACTTTACACTTTTTTACAGTAGACATGTAAAAAGCGATTGCCTGTGCAGTGCTTGCATCTCTCTCTGGTTTCACATGTTGGAAAATACATGGTGGTGTTATAGTCAATACCTCCCATGAACTTGTTAAATGTTTCACCAATGGCTGGTCTGGGAGCCATTATATGAGTTTTGGATTTGCGATCCCAACGTTTCACATTTACAACAGGTTCAATACCAATAAATATGTACAAGCCCCATATGAATGTCAATGCCTAGAACCTGCTCTATCTCCCTTGCAGTTTTGTTTATGGGCTTGCCCTCCTTTTGAACACTGTAAATGTCTGTTTGATCTGCAATCCCCAGGAGCATTTTATCAGTGACAAACTGCTTGAAATACATGTATGGTGTCATGTCACACCTGTTCTCTCTGCCTTCCTCAACACTTACAATGAGATCGAAAGATTGGGGCTTGTTTTAATATTATCCTTCTTCTGTATTCTTCCCTTTTCACATTGATCTTCACTGAATCATTTCTGACTGTGTCCAGAGTTGCTGTTTGGACCTCAACTTCCATGCCTATCTGGGCTACACTTTGATCCTGACAGTCTTCCTTATCACTGCTCAATGATGATGAGGACTGGAAGTCCAGTCCTCATCATCATCCTCATCATCTTCTGCTAGCTGCTTTATGTCACTTTAATTGCCATCCAATATCATGTTGATGACATTTTCCCAGTACCTTCTTTTTCTCGCTTCTTCCTCAATTCTTTTTGACATCTAAAATTACGTAAACTGCTGCTCAAAACCCAAAGAGTATGTTTTTTTTTTCACAATTGTTATGGTGAAAGAATCCAAAATGTATTATGAAATGGCATTTAATAATAACTATTGATTAAAAAATTGTATGTGGCTGAATTGAGGCAGGCAGGACATACATTACTTTACAAAAATGTTGCATGATTGTTTAGTGATGAAGTAACTTATATACCTGCAGTATCAAATATGATACACACATTTTAACATGGTTTAACTGTGATATAAATAATATTTTTCTGGGTAATTGGGCAATGTCTCAAAACATAAAGCATTAATCTAAAAAACTGAATAAGAATGTTTTGGTTATTGTTACCTTAACCCCCCTAAAACTGGAAAAAAAACGTTCCTGCAAATCGCATGCGACCCAGCTCACATGAACAGACATTTTGAAAAGGGGAAAAAAAGCTGTTCCACTGCCTGCAGTGCAATGATAATCCAGTAGGGTGCAGAATACATGTATCAAATTATATTCAATAGGTTGTTGAGGTAAATATTGCTCACGTTCAAAGAAAAGAGTCCCTAGAAATCTATTTAGCAAATATGATACAAATGGTGATAAAGGGTTAAGTTGAACAGATATACAAATCATGCTTGAAAACTGACAAACTTATTTTTGTTCAATGCATTTAAATTTTTATTTATATAGTGCCAAATGATGAAACATGTCATCTCAAGGCACTTTACAATGTCAAAATCAATCAGATTATACAGATTGGTCAAAAGAATTTCTATATAAGGGCACCAGTTGATTGCATCAAAGTCTTGACAAGCAGCATTCACTCCTGAAAAAGCGTAGAGCCACAGGGAGAGTCGTCTGCATTGTCCATGGCTTTGCAGCAATCCCTTATACTGAGCAAGCATGCAACAACAGCGGGAAAAAAAAACTTCCCATTAACGGGAAGGAAAAACCTCTAGTAGAACCGGGCTCAGTATGAACCTCATTTGACTCGACAGACTGGGGGTTACAGAAGACAGAGCAGAGACACAAGACAGACAAAAAAGCACAGAAGTTCTACATTAGATGGTAGTAGCGGGTGATCTGTCTTCCCTGGATGATGCCACAGCTAACAGAACGCAAGACCAGGTGTACCTGCTATAAAGAAAAAGAGAACAACAAAGGTAAAAGCTTAAATGACAACAAGCAATGCAAAATTGAAGAACAATAGACCCTGATGTCCTCCAGTAGCCTAAGCCTATAGCAGCATAACTATTGAGGTAGCTCAGGGTAACATGAGCCACTCTAACTATAAGCTTTGTCAAAAAGGAAAGTCCCAAGAGCCAGCTTCTAGTGGATGAGTTCAAGTATCTTGGGGTCTTGTTCACAAATGAGGGGAAGATGGAGCAGGAGATCGACAGGTGGATTGGTGCGCCGTCTGCTGTGAAGCGGGCGCTGTACCGGTCCGTTGTGGTGAAGAGAGAGCTGAGCCAAAAGGCGAAGCTCTCGATTTACTGGTCGATCTACGTTCGTACCCTGATCTATGGTCATGAGCTTTGGGTCGTGACCGAAAGAACGAGATCCCGTATACAAGCGGCCGAAATGAGTTTTCTCCATAGTGTGTCTGAGCTCTCCCTTAGAGATAAGGTGAGGAGCTCAGTCATCCGGGGAGGACTAAGTAGAGCCGCTGCTCCTTCACATCGAAAGGAGCCAGTTGAGGTGGCTCGGGCACCTGGTCAGGATGACTCCTGGACGCCTCCCTGGTGAGGTGTTCTGGGCATGTCCCACCGGGAGGAGGCCCAGGGGAAGACCTGGGACACGCTGGAGAGACTATGTTTCTCGGCTGGCTTGGGAACGCCTTGGGATTCCCCAGGAGGAGGTGTCCCAAGTGGCTGGGGAGAGGGACGTCTGGGTCTCCCTACTAAAGCTGCTACCCCCGCGACCTGACCCAGGATAAGCGGAAGACGATGGATAGATAGATGGATGGAAAAAGGAAAGTTTTAAGATTAGTCTTAAAAGTAGACAGGGTGTCTGCCTCACGGACCAAAACTGGGAGTTGGTTCCACAGGAGAGGAGCCTGATGGCTAAAGGATCTAACTCCCATTCTAGTTTTAGAGACTTTAGGATACACCAGAAGACCTGCAGTCTGAGAGTGAAGTGCTCTGTTAGGAATTACTAAAGTTGGTATACAAAATACACATGTGGAATATTGCTAAAGTGTTCCTTTATCAATAGTCCAATTGCTAAGGTGTTACTTTTACATTATTACGGTAGACAAATGCATTATCATTATTCAACGGCTGTACCTCCTCGCTGCATCAAACGGTCTGCACCAGATTTTTTGTGAGTCGTGGGGGAGTGCTGCCCAACACGTTCGTGTGTATCGGCCGGTGGACAGGCGGGGGAAAATGCGTGACAGCTTCTGTGGTGGCTGCCGACCGGTGGTGCATGAACCCCGCGGTGGCCAATAGGTCGGAGCAGCGCTCGAGGGCCAATAGACTTTAATTCTGATTGTTCTTCCCACTGAGCTATAATATACACTGGAGTGCTAATCGCCCGCTGTTAGAACGAGTCGCTTTGAAGCCACCGGCCGCCATATTGGTACTCCCTATCTTCTCCCAGTAACTAGGGAATATGTGCGCTACAGCATCGAATAACGAGGATGTTCTCATGTTCAGGGTGAGCTTAAAACTTTTAAAATATTAAATGCCATATACTTTTATGTTATGTTCTAAAACTATCACGTAATGAGAGTCATGTGCTGAAATATTTTGCATTTTATTTATTTAAATATATATATAACATTTATAAATATATAAATAACAATATACAAAAACATGTATTTACATATATGTATACATATACATATACACATACTTATATATACATGTATATATATTTAATATGAATAACGTAAAATATTTCAGCACCTAATTTCCTAGTAGTTGATAGTGTGAGTACATCCACTGACTGTAGAATTACCTGTGAAACGTTTTCACACAGCCAGAAAACTGCTTGTTGTTGCAACCAAATCCTATGGGATTCTGTGAGAGTAGGGAGTAGCAAGATGGCGGCCAGTGACTTCAGTTTTTCGGCAAAATCAGCACTCCAGTGTATTATATAGCTCAGTGGTTCTTCCAGTGTCTGGCGCACCTGGTCTAGCTTAGAGCTAAGCATGTTGGCAGAAGACTTGAATTCAGATTTCAGATCTTCCCCGTGCTGCTGAAGCAATGCGGTGATAGCCTCCAACGTTAAGCTAGCGTCCTCTTTCTTGCTTCCTTTCGCGCTTTTGCTGGCCATTACTAGTGGATAAGTAAGCAAAAGCACTAGACAAGATGTTTTTGTATTGTTGGGTAGCGTAGAGTTGGCTTTCCGTGAGTTGGATTTAGTTAAAAGGCTGGATTTTTCTGGAGCAGTCCGTTGCTACATTTAGCCTGCCCTCATGGCAAACCGGAAGTCAAAATGAAAAACTTTTAAGCATTACTAGATAGCACCATTGTATTGCTGTATTTGTAGCCTGTGGCCCGGTGTGCAATTTTTGTCACCTGCCATGCGAATTTCCGGTGATATGTCAGGCAAGCGACAGCAGCACGCAAAAGTGAAGATGGGATAAATGCAGAGGATGAATTTCATTGGAATGTACACTACCAGTTCAAATGTTTGGATTCACCTTTGTCATTTACTGACAATTTCTTATTATTATGACTTTGACATTGCAGATGCATATTGAAAGACATCAAAAGTATATAGAATTATGTATCAAACCAAAAATTGTGAAATAACTCTTGTATCTTGTATATTTTAGCTTTTTCTAAAAGCTAATAATAATTGTTGTGTCTGCTTTTCAAGGTAAAATGCTGGTACTTGACTACATTCTGGCTGTGACAAAATCTACAACTAGTGACAAGGTGGTGCTGGTCTCCAACTATACCCAAACACTGGACCTCTTTGAAAAGTTGTGCAGATTTAGAAGGTGGTTGGAAGGAACAAATCTTTGACGACTGGATCTGATGACGTTATTTCAGTAATCAATGCTGCTTTGTTGCTGTTTCAGATATCTTTATGTTAGACTGGATGGCACAATGTCTATCAAGAAAAGAGCTAAGATCGTGGAAACATTCAACAATCCACAAGTGAGTTTGAAAGACAGTTTTAGACAATAGTTAAAGCTGTGAATGAAACCTAAATAGTATGTTATTTGTGTTTGACAGAACCCTGAATTTATTTTCATGCTGAGCAGCAAGGCGGGGGGATGTGGCCTTAATCTGATTGGTGCCAATCGCCTGGTTATGTTTGATCCTGACTGGAACCCAGCCAATGATGAGCAGGCAATGGCTCGTGTGTGGAGAGATGGCCAGAAGAAGACCTGCTACATCTACAGACTTATCTCTGTCAGAAATGCAATATATAAGTTATTATTATTATTATTATTATTATTATTATTATTATTATTATTATTACTAACAACAATAATAATAATATAATAATAATAATAATAATAATAATGTATGTTCTCCACTGTGTATGTGTGGGTTATCTCCGGGTACTCCAGCTTCCTCTCACAATCCAAAAAAAAAAAAAAACATGACTGTTAGGTTAATTGGCCTCTCTAAATACTCTTATGTGTGAGCTAGTGTGTGCGTGAATGGTTGTTTGTCCTGTCTGTCTCTGTGTTGCCCTGCAACAGACTAGCGACCTGTCCAGGGGCCCGTTCTTCGTACGTTGCTTAAAACATCCAAGAACAAATGACACATCCAAGATGATTTCATCCGGCTAATCATGATCCGGCTAATTGGGTTCTTCGAACACACCTGTTGTTTATGATTAGTATTGCTGGATTGAGTTATCTGAGATAACTGCTCGTTCATGCGTTTGTTTAAAAGGGGAAATGTATCGATAGTAGAAACAATGATCAGCAACGCTGCTATTGGCTGTTCAGCATGGCAAAAGAACGCCCACAGTTTTCCTCTCAAGCATAACAAGAGCTTTTAATGGAAGGTTATACCGAATTTCAGTCATTAATTAAAACGACAGGGAACACCTCAAAGTCTGCTAAAGCCAGGAGAGAGAGCTGGCAAAAAGTAGCAGACAAATTACATGCATACGTGCTGTCCATGTTAGATGTTTCTATCACTTTCTACAATATGTATTTTTGCTTTTTAATAATTTCATATTTACTTTGTTGTTTTATGTCAGAGCCTCCATGGGACCCACTAGAATATGGGGAAAAAAGTGAAGTACAAGAATATTTCACAAATGATAGCCTTTAATTATTATACTATATTTTAAAAAGCAACTTCTTCCTCTTTTTTTAAAAGCCACTGTTAAATGATGTGTCTGTCTGTTTATAACAGCCACCAAGAAATTGGCTGAAAAAAAAAAACCTGGTTCCTTTTACTTTTGTTGCATGAGACATGTTTCACCCTTTCTTTTTCTTTCACAAAATGACACAGGGTGCCATCCGTTCCCTATATAAACGGCTTCTTCAACTAAGAAATTTGTATTTTGACCTGAAAAAAAAACACAAATTAAGAGGAGAAATTGAACTCCACAACTTGAAAAAGAGAAAAATTGCACTAGAGATCGAGTTGATTCAAAAGGACGTTCAGAGTAAGTTCTAATACACCATTTGACAGTAGTATTGCTGACTTTATATAACTATCTCTTATTGCAGACAAAAGATGATTTGCTGTCTTTTCTTTAGAAAGAATTGTTTAAATAAACTGACAGGAACTAAGCATTATTTGTTTCGTCTTTTATTAAATATTAAAAAATGGTGTTCCACAATTCTGTCCAATCCTCTGCTACTAGGTGGTCCAAGTGCACTCGCGAGCAGGCTTAAGTTTGCACACATGTTGCTATGACAACAAGTCCAGGATGAGTTTCGAAGAACCAAACGATCCAAGTTCATGCCAAATCGTCAACAATCAAATCCAGCTGAGTTAGGGACGTACGAAGAACGGGCCCAAGGATGTACCAGTGCCCCTCGCCACCCCAACAGGGATAAGCGTGTAGGAAAATGGATGGATGAATGGATAATAATAATAATAGTAGTAGTAGTAGAAGTGGCAATAGTAACAGTAGTAAACAACTCTCACTCTTTGGATTTTCACTTAATTGCTCTCTTTTCCACTTGTAATCCAATTCTTCATAGCAACAAGCCAATGTGCTGGCATAGATGTGGTAGAACGCAGGTGTTCTGCAGATGTTTTGATATGTGTTTGTTTTTGACAGACCGGAACCATTGAAGAGAAGATCCTGCAGAGACAGGCCCATAAAAAAGCCCTGAGCAGCTGTGTGGTGGACGAGGAGCAGGACGTAGAGCGTCATTTTTCTCTGGGCCAACTTAAAGAACTTTTCACACTTAGTGAAGAAACAGCCAGTGACACACATAACAAGTAAGAAGGAGATGGTGTTGGGTAGTTTAAGACCACTAGGCCATCTGCAAATGCTACCAAATTATCAGTTAGGAACAGAGAAAATTAAATGTGTACTTTGATCAACTGGCAAAGCATGTGTTTCAGTTAAAAGGTTTTTGTTCTGTCTGATATGAGGTATAGCTATTGCTGTTACTTTTACATTCCAGCACCAAGACAAGCATACAATGATCCCGATTGGACATGTTTTTTTAGATAATGCAGATCATAAAGCAGATGTTACAGAAATCTGTCTCTAGATGCCATCATTCTTGTTTCACATAGGTTAAGGTGGTCACACTGTGTCTTCACCAGTTATAAGTGCGGCACAGAATGTGTGTGTTCTCTGTCTACAAGGCATCCTGTGACACACCAGTAACCACATCATATCCCAGTTTTCGGTTGAACATCATGTCGACAAGAACTGAAATATACATTCTATGATGCTCTGAACACCTGCTTTTTACTTTGCTGTATTAGAAAAATCTCTTCCTGCCCTACTGTCAGAATTTTTATCTGCCCCTTCTAACGGATCTGCTTCCGGTGTGGTGGTGTTAGGTTTCAGTGCCGTCGCTGTGTAAATGGCAGAGAGGTCTGGCCGCCTCCAGAAGGTGCTGACTGTACCAGTGACCTTTCCCAGTGGAACCACTGCTTTGACAGAAGGGACTGAGGGACCAAGTGTTGAAGGCCTCCTGGGAAAATGCGGTCTCTTTTGTCTTTCATCAGCGCTCTCATGAGGATCAGAAGGGTGTTGTGTACAGTAAATAAGGAATCAAACCAGCTGCTTTAAATGAATTTCAGATACTATGTCCAATTTTGACTTTTTTCCTTGTTTAATAAAAAGTGAAGAAAAAAATGACATTTTCTAGTCACTTAATAATTGTAATGGTATTAGATTTATTATCTAAACAATCATTTTAGAACTGAAATATTTTTGGTCAAGATTATCTATGATACTACTGTACCTGGGCTGTCTTTATTGCTGGGTTAAAAAAGACTGTCCCCCCATGCATTCACTATAGACCAACAAACTACATTATCTTAATTTTTACCAAAACCACTCTTAATAAAAACAGATTTTATCCTGCACTGATATGCATTGCAACACAGGCTATAGGATCACAAATGTGACCACTTAGCAGCCACATCCACAGTGTAAGAAATGCTACATGGTGCAAAAATGGTATATGGAAATTCAATGATCTCCACAAAGGGGACCGGAAGATATGTATCTATGTTGAAGAGTTTACACTCCTGTGAAGCAATTAAATGGAATGCTTGTGAACCGTGGATCCAGAGTGATATAAGGTCCAGATTTGACTTCTTCTAAACACTAACTCTAATATGAAAAAGGAAGTCCACACCTGGTGGTGCTTTGATCGGGCGCTTTCAGTTTTAATCGGAAAAGTTTGTTCACACAAACAAAAACTCTGACTTTAGTTACCCTTAGCCCTCAAGACATTTTAAGTTAAACTAGAATCGTTCAACTTCTGAAGAAGTTGAAGAAGGCGCCCCGCCTGGTGGTGCGCGTGACCGTCAAAGGCAAAGCCTTGTTCCTTGTCGTAGGCTTCTCATCGCTTGGGGATTTTCAATCAAACCTTCTGAGTTGAAAATGATTTGTCTTCATCAAAACCAGCCGACAGGAGAAGGTCCGCATCGAAGCAGCATGGCAAAACTTGGTGATATTAAAACACGTTAAATACTTCAATGTAGCTTGAAAAATGAAATATGTGAATAAAAATGTTAAAGGCATGAATAAATTGAACTGTATTGATTTAAATATGAAAAAAGTTTTTTAAAGCCAAAGGGAAATTAAATATTGGGTGGAACATGTAATACTCTGAAATTGCCACACCGGGTTACAATCCTGTGACCTCTTGCCTTGGCAGCCAAACACCTAACCCACCTGTACAGTAGACCAGTGCCTCATGGCTCTGAATTATGGAGACCTCAACTGTGTTGAAGAAGTGCTGACACCTCATAGCTTGAGATGCTTTATGCGATGTAGGCCAAATTTCTTTCTCCCTAAGGAAGCTTTCTCCATAAAGGAAGGACAAACTCTGTGAAGCAGAAGTTGGTGAGATCTTCTTAGAGTCTACTTCTGGTGAGCAACATGCTAACCATTAGCATGGTTGTGTCCAGTATAACCTGGTGATGGTACCCTGTCAGTTTGGTCCAAATCCTGTACTGGGAAGTTCGTCAAAAAGGGTGCCAATACTTAACCAAAGCTCACCAAAGGCCATGTGTCAGATTGGCCTCCTTTAGCAACTAAGCCTCACCAAATCTGGGCCCAGAAATCAACACATTTGACCAAAATTGTGTGGGCGTGTAGCGCCGTTTCGGTCTTGGGGGGGTGTGGTGGTGTATTGGCCGGGGGGGGGGGGGGGGGGGGGGGGTGGGGGGGTTGTTGTCTGGGCATCCTGCCAGGTCCTGTTGGAGTCCAAGGGCCAATAGGAAAGCATGTGAAATCCAAAATGGGACAGAAAAGTGACTCATGGTTGATAATCAGTGGAAGATTTAAAATGTTAGAGAAAGTGACTGTGCGAATTTCAGATTCCTACATTCGTCACAGCCAATGCAGTGGGTGTGATGAATGTGTCTTGTGGCAGGATTTGAAAGGATAAGGAGGAGGGTAGGTATTAAGTATAAAATAAATTAATAAACAATACATAAAATACTTTAATCTTTTCTTAAAACTTCTAAATACAAAACTGTCACAAAACATGTTAATAAATTCCTTTATCATCATTCATTTATATCAGTTGTTACTTGTAACAACTGATACTGTTACTTGCTAAAAAAAATAAAGAAATTTGGGGGGCCCCCCTTTGCCACCAGAGGGCCTCACAGCCGCTCCTTTAGTTAGCCTATGGCTGGGACCGGCCCTGGCTGTCTGTCTGCAGCACGCCAGAGAAGATAAGTCAGAGTGTATGTAATTGGATTTAGAACGAACTACTTTGGCCTCAGAAACAGCGCTTGTATCTTTCGGAACCCGTTAATGGTTAGCGATCGTAATGTTTTTCTGCGTTTATTTTCGTAACCGATCGACGAACAAGGACAATTCATGGGTTGGTTTTTTGCTGGAATATTTTACTGTAGGCCACACAAAATTCATGAAAAAAAGGTTAAAATTTGAGGAGAAAACTGAAAAATCTCAGAAATATTGTCCCGAACAAATGGCTGTACCTGAAAAAGTGTAATAGATATCAAAATAATTCTTTCACCGTGAGTATCAGCAGGCTTTTGAGGACTATGGTGCCTATTTTTATGTTTGTACAAAAATCGGGTGTAGGCACAGCGAAGATGTAAAAAAGTGCATCATTGGGGGCATGGAGTTCTCATCCTGTTTGAGCTGCGATTTACCCAGCGAGCAGCACTTTGTTTCTCCGGAACGATAAAGGTTAGAGACTTAATTTTTTCAGCGTTTATTTCATAATGGATAGGGGAATCGGACAAGCTATGGGTTTTGCTGGAAATATTTTAATGTAGGCACAAAAAAAATCATGCAAAAAAGGTAATTTTGAGGAGGAAAATTGAAAAATCTCAGAAACATTGTCCCGAACAAATGGCTGTAGCTGAAAAGTACAAATTTTTTATGTTTGTACAAAATCGGTGTAGGCACAGCGACGATGTACGATGTAAAAAAGTGCATTATTTGGGGGGAAGCAAAGTCTGATGCTCTTTGAGGATTTGACACATTTGCTACTCCCGAACAAATTGTTCCTGCGGCAAAACCGTAATTACTGATGGCCACAAGCTGTGAAAGAAGCCGAAACAGCTCAGCAGAGAAGGCGAGTAGTTTTATCGTCCGCAGCCCAGAGGGGCTTTGTGATTTTTATGCGTGAGAAATGCCATGTTTGCGTGTGAGCGTGTGAAGTTAGTGAAATGCGTGGTCACACGGTCAATGCGTGAGAGTTGAGCCCTGACGATACAGTACAGCGTTGAAAATGGTCATTGGAGGTTTTTTGAGGCTTTCTTTCTATCCGACTCATTCATTTCTAAGGGTTTTTTTTTGGGTGTGTTTTTCACTAATTTTGTTGCCATGGTAACTGGAAAATGGCGTGAAGTACAAATAGCACACTTCACGGCATCGAGACGCACGTTTTGATATATAGTTTGGTGGGGGTAGACCCTACGGTTCGGGCTCTGTTTGGTTTTATGTGTCTTTCCTTGTAAAATTAGAAATGTCCCATGCTCCTGAATGCACCATAGCTTTCTGTTGCTCGCGAACGCATCACACTGGTCTTTGAACGCAGCGCTGAGTAGAGGTACGTTTTGCTTTAAGACAAAGTTTGCCGTTTTTAAAACTCATGTCGGCTTGGCACGGTTTATTGTTCTGTGTGAATGACAACAGACCACAACAAATGCGCCTGCTAATGAGCCAACAGCCGACACAAGAAGGTCTGCATCGAAGCAGCATGGAAAATTGGTGTTTTAAAAACATGATTAAATACTTCAATGTAGCATGAAAAAATAAAATATGTGAATAAAAAAGTTAAAGGCATGAGGTGAACTGTATTGATTTAAATTGAAAAATCGTTTTTTAAAGCCAAAAGGGAAATTTAAATATATGGGTTCTTGGTGAAAAGTAATTCTCTGAAATTGGCACAGCTTGGATTCGAACCTGGGATCTTCTGCTTGGCAGCCTGAGACCTAACCCACTCGACCAAAAAACACCAATGCCGTGCTCAGCCGTGGCATTTTGAGAGGTCAACTGTGTTGAAGAAGTGGTTTTTGGTGAATTTTATCACCACTGGATACTAAATGGCGTCAAGCACAAATAGCACACTTCGCGGCGTCGAGACGCACCATTTTGATATATAGTTTGTGGGATACAGCCTACGGTTCGGGCTGTATTAACAGTGACGACGAATTAGGAATAAATAAAAAGCATATAAAAATAACTAGAATCGTTCAACTTCTGAAGAAGTTGAAGAAGGCGCCCGCCTGGTGGTGCGCGTAACCGTCAAAGGCAAAGCTTCTGAGTTCCTTGGTCATAGGCTTTTATCACTTGGGGATTTTAAATCAAATCTTCTGAGTGTGAAAAGGATTGTCTTCGTCAAAACCAGCCGACAGGAGAAGGTCTGCATCCAAGCAGCATGGAAAATTGGTGTTATTAAAACATGATTAAATACTTCAATGTAGCATGAAAAAATGAAATATGTGAATAAAAATGTTAAAGGCATTACAAACTACTAAAGGAAGTACAAACTCTGTGAAGCAGAAGTTGGTGAGACCTTCCTAGAGCTACTTCCGGTTAGCAACATGCTAAGCATTAGCCACTAACATGGTTGTGTCCAGTATGACCGTGTGATTGTACTCTGTTAGTTTGGTCCAAATCCTGTACTGGGGAAGTTCCTCAAAAAGGGTGCCAATACTTAATGTCACCAAAGCTCACTAAAGGCCATGTGTCAGATCGGCCCTCCTTTAGCAACTAAGCCTCACCAAATCTGGGCCCAGAGCTCACATTTGACAAAATGGTGTGTAGCGCCATTTCCCACAGGTCGGTGGTGCTCTATAGCCCCAAATTTCTTGTGGAGCTTTTTGTCTAAAGGAGGGTACAAACTCTGTGAAGCAGAAGTTGGTGAGACCTTCCCTAGAGGGTCCTTCCGGTTAGCAACATGCTAAGCGTTAGCCGCTAACATGGTTGTGTCCAGTATCACCGGGTGATTGTACTCTGTTAGTTTGGTCCAAATTCTGTACTGGGAAGTTCCTCAAAAAGGGTGCCAATACTTAATGTCACCAAATCTAACCAAAGGCCATGTGTCAGATCGGCCTCCTTTAGCAACTAAGCCTCACCAAATCTGGGCCCAGAACTCAACATTGACAAAAAATGGGTGTGTAGTGCCATTTCCCACAGGTGAGTGGTGCTGTATTGGCCGGGGGGTAGATCTGCAAGTAACCGTCAAACGCAAAGCTTCCGAGTTCCTTGGTCGTAGGCTTTTATCACTTGGGGATTTTAAATCAAATCTTCTGAGTGTGAAAAGGATTTGTCTTCGTCAAAACCAGCCGACAGGAGAAGGTCTGCCACCCAAGTAGCATGGAAAATTGGTGTTATTAACACATGATTAAATACTTCAATGTAGCATGAAAAAATGAAATATGTGAATAAAAATGTTAAAGGCATTACAAACTACTAAAGGAAGTACAAACTCTGTGAAGCTGAAGTTGGTGAGACCTTCCTAGAGCTACTTCCGGTTAGCAACATGCTAAGCGTTAGCCGCTAACATGGTTGTGTCCAGTATCACCGGTGATTGTACTCTGTTAGTTTGGTCCAAATCCTGTACTGGGAAGTTCCTCAAAAAGGGTGCCAATACTTAATGTCACCAAAGGCCATGGGTCAGATCTGCCTCCTTTAGCAACTAAGCCTCACCAAATCTGGGCCCAGAACTCAACATTTGACAAAAATGGTGTGTAGTGCCATTTCCGGGGGGTAGTTCTTGCTGTTGCAATAGGGGGTTTTCAGCTGACGTCACGCTCACGTGACTAACCATGAGCTGATCTTTCCTTAAAGTTCAAATAGAAAACCACATACCTATAGTTTCTCATTTGATAGTATGTACAAAATTAAATATATCACAAGTGATAAAAAAAACAAATTGGTTGTTTATAGCACAAAGTAACTCACTTAAATAGCAGACTATGCAAAATTTCTCATTCAGTCACGTGACCCGCTGTCTTAGTTACGGGGAGGCGCTGTAGGATGCCGTGGAAGTAAAAGAGCATTATTAAACAGATGAGATGAAGGAAAGGTGGCAAAAGCAATGGGAGGAAGAGAGGAAAGGACGGTGGCTGTACATGATTCAGAGGAGAGTGGGAGAAATGAGTTGTGCAGGGAGGAGCAGAAGGTCAAGAAACAATCATATCAAGACTTAGATTTGGGCACACAGGATTAAATGGAACATTATTCAAAATAGGGGAAGCATAACACTGGAAGATGTGAGTATTGTGGGGAACAAGAAAAACAGTTGAGCATATTATGATATACTGTAAGAAATATGAAGAAGAAAGAAGGGAATGGTTAAAAATTTTAAAAGGAAAAGAATAAAATTTGATTTAATAGAATGCTTAGAAGTAATTCAAGAGATGAGTGTTATGGGATTATGTTTTCATTATCTTAGACTAAGTAATTTATTTGATAGGATTTAATTTTATTTTTTTATTTTTTTTTGGGTGTTGTTTTTGTTTTGGTAGTTGGGTTTAATTTATTTTAGGTAGTATAAATAAGTCATTCTGATCCACACTCCAAACCAGTTGGTCGCGCTAATGCACCGTTTCGTTGCGTTGCCAACCGGCAGAAAAAAACATAAAGAAGAAGAAGGATGCCGTGACGTCATCGTAGTCAGGAAGCGGTCTTTTTACATAGCGAGTCGATATTCATTCAACAATGTGAAGGAGTTTTTAAACCTTAAACGAGGAATACGAAGCTAGCCAATTGGATGTTATAAACGAAGAGTGCCGTGTCCAGCCATATGCTTTAGAGCCGATAATTAGGCGTAAATTCCGGGACAACACCGAGGAAAGTGGAGAGGGGAGGAGTAGCGATGATGACCACGCTAGCAGGCCACTAGCAGGCCGCCAACAGGCCGCAAGTGAAGAGGATGTTGACGACCATTCCAGACGACTAACAAATACTGACCGGTATGTTTTTTAATTCTACGATTTTTTTTTTACTTGGAAGTAGTGACCCATCTAAGAGTGATGTCGGTTAGAATTGGATTTATGTCAAATTAAGTTCAGACTAATGCTAAGCTACTTCTTTTGTGTTTTTGATTTTAAATTTTAAGCAACCTCGTACTGTAGTAGACAAACTAAAATTAGCCATTTCACCATTACTAATTCAGATTTTTTGGTGAGCTATTATGAATTGGGATTGTTTATATTTTACAGGTGCAAATGTGGCAACTGTGTGATCATGAATGCAAGTGCTGCACAAAAACGTGTGTGTGTGTGTGTGTGTGTGCGTGTGTGTGTATACACATACACACACACACACGCGCTGGCTGTTAACTATTTCATTTTTTATCAATTCAGTCAGTTTTTATTTAAAAAAATTGAGTCAAAGGCTTGATATTTGTAAAGAATAATAAAACTATTTTTGTACAAAAATAAGGACAAATACATGGGGGCAGCTCTATAAGCAGATATTGAAATAAAAATGTCTTTGTCTGATTATAAATGTCCTCACCTCTAACATGTGAATTAAATCGGTTTACTTTGGAAAGGATTTGATTTTTAAAAGTCTGTCTTTATTTAGCAGTGCAAACATGAATTGTCATCTTAACCCTCTGTTTCTGTAGAAACTGTCTGTGGACCTGGAGCCTCTGAAGACCCTACAGTCCTTGACCAGCAATGTTACGTTCAAGAAAACTGGAGAACTAGAGGACAAAAAAATAAAATAATAAATATAAAAATAAATCATATACTCCTGACTCTTCCCATATGTCCAAATAAACGGGTTACTCTAAATTGTGTTTGTGTGCATTTGTCCCTGTGATGAACTAGCAACCTTTCTAGGATGTACCCTCTTTTCTTTAGCATCGAAAAGCAGGTGTAGATACTTGATGGGAAAAAAAAAGATTCAACAAATACATTTTTGGTACTAGATATATTAATGTTAATATATTAATTTAATTTTGATTTTTATATATTTTTAATTTTAAAAGTTATATATTTTAAATTTTTACCTGAACACGTTGACATTTGTCAAAGGCCGACGTTCAACCTTTTTTTTCAACATGCCCGTGGGCTCGGGTTCCCCATATTCAAGGTAGGTATGGCATCTGGCTTAAGCTGTAACTTTGGTATATTGAATCCAACTGATGCTGCGAGAGCAGGATTGATGACAGAAGAATCTGCCGTGAAGTGATCAGAACATAGTTTGCTGTATCGGCTTGGACGGCACAGATTGTCTGGTTGATGTTTGTCTAATCTATTTACTTTCCAGATCCATATTTGACACACAAAACCGGGTCCTTCGGATAACTAAACATTCCTTTTCCTGATCCAAAGCCGTTTCGACACTTGGCAGCAGTACAATAGATTATTTTAATGACTTTTTAACAATCCTTTCAGAGTACTTAGCAGTGTGTGAAATAGTGGTTCTTGACAGCCGATCAAAGACGTTTGACCACTGTGACGTCACAGCTGTTTTCGTCACGTGACTGGACTCCCGGATCCTGGAGGCGCCCAGCATACTGTAAAACTCTGTCGATTTTTATTACTTGGAACATTTTTAGCGTGATTTTGACCGGCCACATATATAAAAAAAATGATAAACTACCATCATACACATAAAACTGCTCTAGACGCACTCCTTTCTATTTGAACTTTAAATCTAAGGCACTTCTCCTAACTCTACCTGCATTGCTTTAGTTGGTGTTGATCTTATTGCACCAGTACAAATTCTCATGCTTTATTAATTACTTTCTATTTTCAATAATATTGTTTTAGCTGCTGCTCCATATACTAAGGTGACCAGATTTCTAAAATCAAATCTGGGGACATTTCTTGCTCATGGATAAAAATCAATACATCTCATCAAGATGAAATTAGGAAAAGGGACAGTAATGGTTTCATTTATTTTTACATATTTATTAATATTTAAACAACAAAAATCAAGTGTAAAAGCAGGAATGTGCCTCTCCACACTTTTAGTATATCAGCAACGCGTGCAGTTTTGGAAGAAAAAGTTTGGTGAAAAATAAATAAAAAAAAACTTCTAAATAACAAGTGCTGGAGAGACGTTGCACCGATCAGCCAGATACAAGGGTCAGCAGCTGTTATGATGCAAAGTGCGTGATGGTATAGGATTTTTTCATCAAAACCTACCGTTCAGGAAAACTTTGTAGTTTTTTGATGTGAGACATTGCAGAGCTGAAAAGTCCATATTGGGCCTGCTAATGGTGTGTAGTGCCATTTCCCACAGGTGAGTGGGTGCTGTATTGGCGGGGGGTAGTTCTTGTTGTTGCAATCTTTTCATCATTCATTCATGCATGAAAATGCATGGCGGAGGCCTTATGTTATGCACCTAATAAGGGTTTCTTTATTAGGCGCCCGCCTATGCATTGAAAATGCATGGCGGCGGAGGACTTATGTTATGCACCTAATAAGGGTTTCTTTATTAGGCACCCGCCTATGCATTGAAAATGCATGGCGGAGGCCTTATGTTATGCACCTAATAAGGATTTCTTTATTATTAGGCGCCTGCCTTGCATGTGTGCAAATGCATGGGCAGGGCCTATTACTATTCACCTCTAAACGGACTCTTTATTAAACTTCTTATATTATTCTTCCGTCACGATTAATGCGGCCCGAACCATAGCGTGCACCCCCACAATGCAGTTATCAAAACGTGCGGCTCGATCACGAGATGTGTGCTGCTACTACTTTATTGAGGTTTCAAGTTACCATGGCAACATAATTGACGAAAAACCACCCCCAAAAAATCCCATAGAATTAATGGAGTCAGGTAAAGAGAAAGCCTCAAAAAAGCTTCAAAATGACCATTTTCAACGACTGCTGTACTGTGTCGCCATGCTTTCACCTACGAACACCGTTTAACTTCCAGATTGTAGATATCTGTGAACTACTCAGAAGTGAAAACGGGATGTGGATATCTTTTATCGTCTCTTCACAGTTACTCCTCAAAGCTCATGTCCAAAAATCAGCGAAATCATCGTTTACAATGAAAGTCAATGACGGAATTCTCCAACCGCTAGAGTGGCCCACTCTAGCTTTTTTAAAGATTTCAAAACTCCGAACAACTTGAGCCTACTCGTTCATTTTTACTCTACATAGACAAATTATACATCAAAACGTAGGTATTTTGTCAGGATTCGGGAAATGTAACCCTCATGGTGTGGGCATTTATAAATTTTTCGCAAATCACCTCAGACCGACACAACCCGAAACCTCCCCATTCATTTCCTATGGAGCGGTTTTGATAAATTACGTCTAAAAATCCAAAACATCACATGTTTTCGCATCGTCGCTACTCCTAAAACTGTTTTATGTACAGGCATGAGACTTTTACACCGAATGTCCCAACCCTTCTGGCACTCACAAAAAAGGAATTTTGTGGATAACTGTTACGGTTTTTCGGCAGGAACAATTTGTTCGGGCGTAGGAGTAGCGAATGTGCAAAATCCTAAAAAACGCTTTGGAGCTGCATTTTCCGACATCAAACACTTTTTTACATCGTCGCTGTGTCTTACACTGATTTTTGTACAAACATAAAAATGAGCTTCATGGTCCTCAAAAGCCTGATGATACTCATGGTGAAAGAATTATTTTTGATATTCTTATACTTTTGAGTTACAGCGATTGTTCGGGACCCTTTTTAGAGGATTTCTGAAATTCCATAAAAATCCCATTTAGATCATAATTTTTATGCCTTATTAACTTTTTCTAGCAAAAAACGATAGCTTTTCTTCTTCCTCTATCCGTTACGAAAACTAAACGCAGAAAAAATGATTGTCTCTACCATTTATGGATCAGGAGATATAGAAGCGTTGTTCGGGGCAAAGGTCTCCATTATAATCCAATGGGACTTTTTGTGACCAAAGTGTCCTGCACTTCTGTAGACGGCCGCTGCAGGTGTGTGAGTGAGTTTCCATGACGACGGAACTCTGAGGGCCAGAGGGAGAAGCTCCATTGAGATACAATGGAACTTTCATCGCTCACTGCAGTGGCTGTGATTAATGTAGGAAATCTGAAATTCGCACAGTCACTTCCTCTTAACATTTTAAAATTTTCATGTGACTTCAGCCATGTGTCAGTTTTCTGTGCCATTTTGGATTTCACATGCTTTCCTATTGGGCCTTTGCTTCCAACAGGACCTGGCATGATGCCCAGACACGACCCAATTGGCCAATACAGCACCACCCACATGTGGGAAATGGCACTACACACGTTTTGGTCAAATGTTGAGTTCTGGGCCCAGATGTGGTGAGGCTGAGTCTAAAGGAGGCAATCTGTCCCATGAAACTTTGGTCCGTTTGGTGACATAAGTATTGGCCCCCTTTTTGAGGCACTTCCCAGTACAGGATTGGACCAAACTAACAGAGTACACTCACCAGGTGATACCAAACAAAACCATGTTAGCGGCTAATGGTTAGCATGTTGCTAACGGAAGTAGGTCTAGGAAGGTCTCACCAACTTTTGCTTCACAGAGAGTCTGTTCGTATTTAGAGAGAAAGCTCCACAAGAATTGGGCTACGTCGCATAAAGCATCTCCCAGCTATGAGGTGTAAAACATCCAATGCTTTTCAATGGGGGATCAAACCCCTTATGGTCCCAATAATGCATGCCCATATGGCGCTACAGTATAGCTCAGATGGAAAGTGCAGGCTTTGCAAGCAAGGGTGTGGGATGATTCCTGGCGTTGGAGACTAAGAGTTTTGTATTATAATCCCACAAGTTGTGTATCTCAAAACAGTGTGTGATCCAATGATAGTATTTTTTGTACCACCCGCCATTTTGAGTTACAATGGCAATGTATAAAACGAAGATTTTCTCCCTATTTGAGGCACTTCCAGTACCAGGCTTTGGACCAAAATGACAGAGTACAATCACCCGATGATACTGAACACAACCATGCTCGCGGCTAACGGTTAGATGTTGCTAACCGGAAGTGCTCTAGGAAGTCTCACCAACTT